>NW_026904355.1:0-34514 GCF_024500275.1 Phycodurus eques | reverse complement strand
TACATCTTGTACAAGATGGCGCCTACCAGTGTGGCCGCCTCGGTAACGCGCTCTCTAGTATTGTCTTTGTTTTTGTGTTTTTCGTCCGTCTTTGGAGACCTTACACGACTCACTTACACAAGGGGAGACCTGCTAACCATCAAGGAGGCTACTCCGGACTTTCTGTCACCAACTTTCGAAAATCCGCTCAGTTTTTTCCCCGAGTTACTCACCGGAGCGGCGTCCGCGGTTTTCGGCGCATGGATGCGGAAGCGGCGCCACAGAGGAAAACGAGCCGGCATTCAGGTGAAACTCCGCAAGAGAGGACACGGATTGGCGTTCCCGTCGATCCACCTCGCGAATGTACGCTCCCTACCCAACAAAATGGACGAGCTTCATCTTCTGTTAAAGACCAGTAAAGACTTCGGACGTTCTGCGGCCATGTGCTTCACGGAGACCTGGCTCTGCGACGCTGTACCCGATGGCGCCGTCACGCTTCCCGGCTTCAACATTCATCGAGCGGACCGCGACATGGAATCATCGGGAAAAACGAATGGCGGCGGGATATGCCTCCATATAAACGAAAAATGGTGTACGTACGTCACGGTGCTCAGCACACACTGCAGCCCGCATTTGGAGTCGCTGTTTCTGAACTGTAAACCATTTTACTCGCCACGTGAGTTTGCATCGTTTATACTGGCTGGGGTCTATATCACACCGCAAGCTAACACGAGCGCCGCATTGCTAACGCTCGCCGAACAAGTCAACGAAATTGAAAAAAAACACCCTGACTCACCCCTCATTATTCTCGGGGACTTTAACAAAGCTAAACTCAACCACGAACTCCCTAAATACAAGCAGCACATCGACTGTCCTACCAGGGAAAATAATACTTTAGACCACTGCTACACTACGGTAAAAAACGCATACCGTGCTATACCTCGTGCAGCCCTGGGCTCGTCTGATCACTGCTTAATTCACTTAATACCGACGTACAAGCAAGAACTTAAATGTGCGAAGCCTACAGTGAAAACAGTCAAAAAGTGGACCAATGAAGCAAAGATGGAACTTCAAAGCTGTTTAGACTGCACAGACTGGAGTGTCTTTGAAAATTCAGCTGGCAGCCTGGATGAATATACGGACACTGTCACATCCTATATCAGTTTCTGTGAAGAGGTTTGTGTACCAACAAAATCATTTCGGACATTCAACAACAACAAGCCGTGGTTCACTGCTAAACTTAAGCAGCTTCGCCAAGCTAAGGAAGATGCATATCAGAGCGGGGACAGGGCCCTGTATAATCGAGCTAGAAACCAGCTTACTAAAGAAATTAACATTGCAAAGAGGATCTATGCAGCAAAGTTGGAAAAACAGTTTAGCGCGAACGACTCGAAATCAGTCTGGCGTGCATTCCAATCGCTGACTAATTACAAGCGACGATCCCCCCAAGCTGAGAACAATAGCACACTAGCCAACGACTTGAATACCTTCTATTGCAGATTTGAAAAGGACAGTTTCACTCCACACACCCACCCGGCCGCACCCGCGACCACAACCACACCTCTGACTTCTGCGTTAACCATCCATGAACAGGATGTGAGACGCATCTTCAAACAACAGAAGATTAACAAAGCAACAGGACCGGACCATGTGTCCCCATCCTGCCTCAAAGTCTGCGCGGACCAGCTCGCTCCAGTCTTCACTCAGATCTTTAACAGATCTTTGGAAATGTGCGAAGTTCCATCCTGCTTCAAACGCTCCACCATCATTCCAGTCCCCAAGAAACCTGCAATCTCTAGTCTGAATGACTACAGGTCTGTCGCTTTGACATCTGTGGTCATGAAGTCCTTTGAACGTCTCGTGCTGGACCACCTCAAGAGTGTCACAGGTCCCCTGCTGGACCCCCTGCAGTTTGCCTACCAATTGAACAGGTCTGCGGATGATGCAGTCAACATGGGACTGCACTTCATCCTAGAACACCTCGACAGTGCAGGGACCTACGCGAGGATCCTGTTCGTGGACTTCAGCTCAGCGTTCAACACCATCATCCCTGAACTCCTTTCAACCAAGCTTCTCCAGCTCAGCGTCTCACCTGCCATCTGCCAGTGGATTTACAGCTTTCTGACGGGCAGGACACAGCAGGTCAGGCTGGGGGAGGCCACCTCATCCACACGCAGCATCAGCACTGGGGCGCCCCAAGGTTGTGTCCTCTCTCCGCTGCTCTTCTCTCTCTACACGAACGACTGCACCTCAGCGAACCCGACTGTCAAGCTCCTGAAGTTTGCAGATGACACCACTGTCATCGGCCTCATCAAGGACGGTGACGAGTCTGCATATCGACAGGAAGCGGAGCGGCTGGAGCTGTGGTGCGGCCGACACAACCTGGAGCTGAACACGCTCAAGACGGTAGAGATGATCGTGGACTTCAGGAGGCATCCTTCGCCACAGCTGCCCCTCACGTTGTCCAGCTGCCTTGTGTCAACCGTCGAGACCTTCAAGTTCCTGGGAATTACAATCTCTCAGGACCTGAAGTGGGCGAACAACATCAACTCCATCCTCAAAAAGGCCCAGCAGAGGATGTACTTCCTGCGGCTTCTGAGAAAGCACGGCCTGCCACCAGAGCTGCTGAGACAGTTCTACACAGCGGTCATCGAATCGGTCCTGTGTTCTTCCATCACAGTCTGGTTTGGTGCTGCTACAAAAAAGGACAAACTCCGACTGCTACGGACAATCAAAACTGCTGAAAGGATTGTCGGTACCCCCCTACCCACCATTGAGGACTTGCACGCTGCCAGAACTAAGACAAGGGCGTGCAAAATCCTCTCGGACCGTCTGCACCCCGGTCACCAGCTCTTCCAGCTCCCTCCCTCAGGTAGGCGCTACCGATCAACGCAAACTAGAACTAGTAGACATTCCAACAGCTTCTTCCCTCTTGCGATCAACTTCTTAAACACCTAACCTATAATTCCATTACAACAAGCTGGCAATTTTTTGACTTGAGTTCATGGTCACATTGCTGTGGGGCCAATTATGTATTACTTGTGCACTCACTGTAGTTGTCTCGCCATGCTGCACAAATTTGCATATACTGGCCACTCATGCCAGAGTAGCATCTGCTCCATTTGCACACTGATTGAGGAGTATCTGTAACATTTGCACAACCGACATTGTCCCAGATGATCGCACTACTCGTCACTTTAAACCGCATACACTTCTTGAAGTCTCAGCGCCCTTTGCACAATGGTCATTGCACCGGACTATTGCAATATTAGTCGTTCGAACTGCTCTAAGTGCTAGAGGACTCTGCATCTTTTTGCACAATTGTTTTTTGTCAATGTCTTTATGTCCCCAAAGTGTTCTGTAAATTGACTGTTTGTTGTACTAGAGCGGCTCCAACTACCGGAGACAAATTCCTTGTGTGTTTTGGACATACTTGGCAAATAAAGATGATTCTGATTCTGATTCTGATTCACAGGGTTCAAGGCCCATTTCAGAGGTATGCAGTAATAGCTGTTGTACACTTTTCTCTCTTGGGTATGCCAAGCACGGTTTAAGACGACTGTCACAAAATATAATGAAAGTCTATGAAACCAACGGGTGATTTGACTTTGCACAAGAGTTGTGCTTTGTGCAATTGTTTGCAGATTTTGTGAAGGACTGAAAACTCTTGGGGTTCTTCAGCAAATTCAACAACATCCAGACGGCTTTCGTCCCCTGTTCTCCTTCGAGCCACACCAACTGACTGCTGACCAGATGGATGATCTTTTCAATATTGGTCTCTCCCCAGAAGGGAGCAACAAGAGAGCTGCTGAGGAGATGGTGGTTACTATCTAGATGCAGAAGGTTTGCTTTAGTGGTCAAATACACACATTCATTCCACCCCCCTTATTGTGTGTGTGTATTTTATTTATTTTTAAGTACTTTAACTGACTGTTTAGTTCTAACAGAAGAAGAGGGGCCATCCAAACTTGAGAAAATCTTGGCATTCACAAAAGGAGCATCTGTGGTACCACCTATTGGCTTTACTCCAACTCCTTCTGTCCAGTTCCTTCATCAAGGAGATGATGATGCTTTTTCTCTGTTCCCTCTTGCCAGCACGTGCATTAATTGCATAAAGTTGCCATTATATGCCTCTTACGAACTGTTTTAGGAGAAGTTCGACTTTGCATTCAGGAACACATATGGGTTTGGCCGAGCATGATCATGTTATTCTCAAATGTGAAAGTACATGGCTAAGAAATCTACAGAAGTCACCAAAATGTTTTTAGTATTTTTGTAACAAAAATAAGACAATTTTCATGAACTTGACCTCCAATTACAAACTCTTGAGAGGGGGAAAAAAACCTTGGTTTTCTTTAACAGATGTATAGTCAATGTCTAGTCACTGAATAAAGTTCAGAAGTGAACAGAAAATATCTATTCCATAGTTACCATCATTTTCGAGTGGGTTCACTTGTTGAATCATGTTCATTGTAATGTCATCCATGTTTGTATTAATTTCTGGAATCACCACATTATTATTAGTTTGCAGTTCAGGTAATAGGCCTTCTTGATCAACGCCAAAGTAGTTTTTATCATCAAAGACACTGTTAATTGCTGGATAGATTCCTGCATTCTTAATATCACCTGCATGCCACCCCCTTGTGAAGAGAGGCCATAATTGTTCCATTGATTGATAAATTCAGTTGTTGCTCTTTCAATTCTTGGCAGATACACATAGTGCAGGCAAAATAGATGTAGTTCATTCAGCGAATCCAGTACCCCATGCTCCTCCATGAAGTTAAAGAGATGTATAAAGTGTCTGGATACAACTCTATTGAGCTCTGCCCATAGTCTCTCAATCCTTTGGTTGTGCACTGATACACCTGTAATAACACTGTTCAAACGTATTTTCTCGAACTATAATATGGGCAACGTTAATATTTTCCATACCATGATCACATCTGGCCCTATCTATCTATCTATCTATCGATCGATCGATCGATCTATCTATCTATCTATCTATCTATCTATCTATCTATCTATCTATCTATCTATCTATCTATCTATCTATCTATCTATCTATCTATCTATCTATCTATCTATCTATCTTAAAATAAATCTCCCACAAGTATGTATGCGAGCATTTGAGATGGAAATGATGAATGGATTTGAGGATGGTATGTGAATAGATCTGACATGTTCATGTGAGTGTGTTTGAGGTGTATGTGTGAAAACATTTGAGGCGTGTATGTCAGCGTGTATTTATGAGTTGAAAAGTGGTTTCAAAATAAAATATGGCATTGACCAACAGCGATAAAGTGCAATAGTAAGCCTAACTTAAGCAGTAGCGTTACAGAGCATTAGACTGTATAGTACATACATATATATTTTTAATGTGTATATGTCGTATACTTGTTGATATTGTGTTTCAATAACGCTTTTCCTCAATCCCCGGCCCCGGCTGTGTGGAGTTTACATGTTCTCCCCGTGCCTGTGTGGGTTTTCTCCGGGCACTCCGGTTTCCTCCAACATCCCAAAAACATGCACGTTAATTGAAAACTCTAAATTGCCCGTAGGTGTGAATGTGAATGCGAAAGGTTGGTTGTTTGTTTGTATGTGCCCTGCGATTGGCTGGCAACCAGTTCAGGGTGTACCCAGCCTCCTGCCCGATGATAGCTGGGATAGGCTCCAGCACGCCCGCGACCCTAGTGAGGAGAAGCGGCTCAGAAAATGGATGGATGGATGGATATATTCATTTTTGTGCTTTGTTTAATAAAAAACTATGGAGTTATGTTATGTAAGCCTAGAATGGCCATTAAAGGGTTAAACGTCCTCAAATATAATCAATCTTTGTCTTGAAATATACATGTATTCCTTATATTTTATTATTAGATCCAAAGATGGTAATGATTATTTGCTAAAAACAATAAAGTTTATCAGTTTGAATATCTTGTCTTTGTAGTGTATTCAATTATATGTAGGTCGAACATGATTTGCAAATCATTGTATTCTGTTTTTATTTATGTTTAACACAACGTCCCAACTTCATTGGAATTGGGGTTGTATTTTTTAGGTCGTCACCCTTGGTTTTCACCCAGACAGCCCGGGTTTGACTCCTGGTATGGGAACATCCCCTGAATGCTTTCATTTTGGCCTGATTTGATGAAAACTTCAAAATTTGAAAATACAGAATTTAAAAAAGACGAAGTTGAAGCAAGACCAGCTAGTCCATGTGTTCCCTGTTCTCATGGCAAGGTAAGTGGTTTTCACTTGTCTACTTCTCCTGGTATGTATCCTGAATTACTTTGTTTTGGCCTGATCGTCTTGCGAAAAAAAAAAAATCCTGCTTGAAAGAAAGTACAGAATTTTTTTTTAAAAAGTTGAGGAAACAGTTACATGAATCCCATATAGTCTAATGGTTTGGAATTGTGTTTCTCACCCCGGTGGCCCTGGTTTGACTCCCGGTATGGGAATGTGCCCTTAATCTCTCCTCAACTCTCCCATTTTGATGTTAATTGACACCCAGTATGGTAACATTCCACGAGTTCAAGTGTGGCATGAATCTGCAGCCAGGCCCGACTTCCAGTACAAGAATATTTGTTGACCCTGAATTCCACCAATTTGGCTTGAACATGCAAAAAATAAAATAAATAAATAAATCTAAGGGTGCGCTTGGGGAAACATTCAATATTTTGGAAAGAAAAACAAAGGACTGTCCCATATGGGCAAGCGGTCAGCATTTGTGCTTTTCACCCAGGTGTTCTGGTTTTGACTCCTGGGATGGGAATGTCCCCTAAATTCCACCATTTGGGCTTTGATCTTCATGCAAAAAATTTCCAATACTTTGCACTTGAAAAAAATAATTAGAATTTTGGAACAAATAAGTGGTAGGGACACCAACAGGATTGGATGGTTTTCACTGGTCTCCTACTCGCGGTATGGGAATGTAACCTGAATTCTTTTGTTTTGGCCTCATGGTCTTACGAAAAATTGGGCTTGAAAGAAAGTGAAGAAGTTTTTAAATAAAAAGTTGAAGTCACACCACTATATGGTCTTGTGGTCAGGATTCCTGGTTTTCACCCTGGCAGCCCGGGTTTGACTACCATTTTGGGAATGTTCCTTGAATCGCTTCTGATCTCTAGCATTTAGACTTTGTCACCTCGTATGATAACTACCTCAGTTCCAGTATTATGGCATGGATCACCCAGGGAACCAGGTCCGACTCCCAGTATGAGAGTATTTTTTACCCAGTGTTCCACCAAGTCACTGATGGTCGAGTGGTACGCTCGCCTGAAATTGGTGTGGGCAGCGTGGGTTCAGCTCACACTGTGATGGTGTGAATGTGCGTGCGAATGGTTGTCCGTTATATATCTATATATATATCTATATAGATATATATTTATATATGGCGGCAAGGTGGCCGACTGGTTAGAGCGTCAGCCTCACAGTTCTGAGGACCCGGGTTCAATCCCCGGCCCCGACTGTGTGGAGTTTGCATGTTCTCCCCGTGCCTGCGTGGGTTTTCTCCGGGCACTCCGGTTTCCTCCCACATCCCAAAAACATGCATTCACTGGAGACTCTAAATTGCCCGTAGGCATGACTGTGAGTGCGAATGGTTGTCTGTTTGTATGTGCCCTGCGATTGGCTGGCAACCAGTTCAGGGTGTACCCCGCCTCCTGCCCGATGACAGCTGGGATAGGCTCCAGCACGCCCGCGACCCCAGTGAGGATAAGCGGCTCAGAAAATGGATGGATGGATATTTATATATATGTGCCCTCCGACTGACTGGTGACCAGTTCAGGGTGTCGTCCGCCTTTCGCCTGAAGTCAGCAGGGATAGGCTCCAGCACCCTGCGACCCTAACCAGGATTCCACCAATTTGGCTGTTCATGCAGAAAACTTGCGATTGACCTTGGGGAATAAAAACACAACGAAAGCATGTCCCAAATGGCCAAGTGGTCAGGATTCCTGGATTTCACTCATGAGGCCTGGGTTTGACTCCGGGTATGGGAACGTTCCCTGTATTCCACCATTTGGGCTTTGATCTTCATGCAGAAAATTTCCAACATATTGCGCATGGAAAAAAAAACTTCTCATGAGCGGTCACCGTGATTTAATCATTTTTGCTGTATTCACTGCGTCATACAATTGCCTACCCAGTACGGCAGCCTTACACACGGCATCTCTCCCGGTCGGGTTATTGCTGCTTCCTGTTCCATTCTCTTCCTTCTCCCCCAATAAGAGCACCACATCTTCCTCCTCCTCCATGTTCTCCAAGACCAGCACCACCTCTTTACTGCCACCATGGGGTCACCCAGTCCCTCAATAACCCCTCTGCTAGTGACCTCAACCCCTGATACTGCTGCTTGTCATAACAAAACAATAACAACCATAACAAGAGTTATGTTCTTAATACACAAAGGCAATCAATGTAAGAAAATGCCATAAATTACACACACAGAGACTTGGAGGGTTTATGCTTTCTTTTATCAAAGTAATCCCGCTCATTTTTTCACGTCAAATAATATGTAAGTATCCCTGAATTGCTGTCGTGCTATATGTTAGCAGGACCAGCAAACCGCCTCGCTGGCATTGCCGATGCGTTCAGGTGCAGTGACGTGCTCGACTATCAGTGAATATAAGGTAATAGATAGTGGACCGGACAGGGAGTTGAGTTCATGTGTTCTTTAGCTTTTGGTGGGGCTCTTTGCGGGAAAACAAAACAGCCTATAAGCCTTGTTTCCAAACAGGGACGCGTGTTTGGCGAACATAACAACCACTCCACGACTGAAACTGTTGCTCTCGTGCGATCTGTTAGTAGGACCAGAAAACCGCCTTGCTGGAATTGCCGATGCGTTCAGGTGCATTGACGTCAAGTTGCGCTGTCGGAGAGTTGTCGTTGATATGTCACACTACACGGAAGATATCAAAAAATAATCCAATTTGCCAGACTTCATTTTGGCCTCGCAGGGCCAAATCGTTTGCCGTGGCTTATGTCACACTACAAGAAATTTTGTCGTTCCCGACATATGTCGGGACCCGATCTGGGAAATCGGCTGCGATAGGTAATCGGTGCGTGAATGTGTGTGCATGTGTATGTTTGTGGGGTGTCAGAGTTCAGGTGGGCAAAGGACAGAAGAGGTAGAGGGGGCAGAGCGGGCAGAGAGTTCAGATTCCTGAGAGGCCTTATGAATAAAACTGAGTCGGCTAGTCCTGGGCCGGAGACTCTGCAGTCTCCTGCCTGATGGCACCAGATTGAAGAGGCTGTGTGATGGATGGGTGGCATCCCCCGCTGTGTGGAGAAGAAAAGGTCCAAGGAGTGGGGGGGGGGGGGACAAGATGTGGTGCATGATTAGCCGCTCGAAGCACTTCATCAGGACGGGAGTGAGCGCCACCGGACGGTAGTCATTGAGGCAGGAGGGAGATGACTTCTTCGGGACTGGGATGATGGTGGTGGCTTTGAAGCACGTGGGGACAACAGCCTGATTCAAGGAGGTGTTAAAAATGTCTGTGAAGACATCTGTGAGTTCAGCTTCACAGTCCCTCAGAACACGAACATGTATGTTATCTGGGCCCAAAGCTTTTCGTGTGTTGATCCTGTCGAAGAAGTCCTGTCATTTGGCAGGGTGGTGGAGCTGTCGCAGGGTGGTGTGGTGTGGGTTTATAGTCCGTAATGGTCTGAATACCACGCCACAGACTCCTGGTGTCACTGCTGTCACTGAAGCGGTGGGCGATCTTCCTGGAGTACTCCCGTTTGGCCTCCTTGATGCCACGGGACAAATTGGCCCTGGCTGTCCTCAGGCCCTCCTCATTCCCAGATCTAAAAGCCGTGTTGCGGACCTTCAGTAGTCTGTAGACCTCCCCCAACAGCCATGGCTTCTGATTAGCACGGACAGTGATGGACTTCGTGGTGGTGACATCATCCATGCACTTGCTGATGTGGGCAGTAAAAGTCTCTGTTTACCCCGAACTGCAAAGATTTTCTACTTAATTTGTCTCTTGTTTTCATTTCACTTTTCATAACAAACAGTTATATGAAAAGGTTAGCTAACTATGCGTCCGTCCGTCTATTTATCAATTCATTAGCAAGCAAATCTATCCATCTCTCTGTCCATCTATCTTTAAAGTAACAGTTACCCTCCAAACCCTGTTTGTCGTGTTGACATATAAAGATATGTGCAAAAGTTTAAAAGCCCAGACTCCTTCAAAGAGGATTGTATAGGAAAACAAACTATTATTAAAATGAAGTGTAGTAATTGGGTGAGTAATGATTTATCCATGCTCTGTTTGGGACTATAATTTTAAATAGGTAAATTGGTTTGTTTTGCGAGCAAACACATTGTAAAACAGTGTGCATAATCATAAACGATACTTTTATATCGTGGTAGTACACTTATGCAATCGTTTAAAATGTGTGTCAATAATATGGTTGTGGTAATGCTAAAATTAGGTGGTTTTCCCTGGGACATCCCTACTTTTCGGCGATACTACATCGAGAATACCCGATCTCGGCTGATCATGTAAGGGGCCTTCACAGATGGGCACCAGAAATAGGCCGCTGCCTTTTGAGTGGCCCCAATGTAGTCATTTATGAACTCACATTTATTTCAGTATGCTCGGTGCTGTTCATTGTCATCCCAAAGGCATTCAAACGGGCACTCAGGTGAGTGAACTCAAAAAGCGCCGATTTGTAGATGGACTACGACTCGGCTTCTCTCCAGATTACGAATTTTACTGACTTCATCCTGCAATAGTTAAAAAAATACATATTAGTTCAGAATGCATGTTTGAAGCTGAACAATGAGTACGGTTGCGGAAAAACCCGTACATACCTTTAATAAAAACAGTTTGCATCGGGCACAGGCCGTGTCCCATGCAGCCGCACCATCCTAACTGCATGCATCTTATTTGGACCAAATAGACATGAAAATAATACCTGTAATTGTACAGAATGTATGTGTGTGTGTGTGTGTGTGTGTGTGTGTGTGTGTGTGTGTGTGTGTGTGTGTGCGCGCGCGCTTAACAGAAGTACTAAACTGTGTTTAAGAAAAGTTGAAACCGCTGTGACAATACGCAGTTTGAATATTTAATTGGGATTTTTTTCAGGTACCACAAGAGGGAACCCGCACCATTCAACAATTTGAGAACCACTGCTCTATGCTGTTCATTTATACTTAATTATTGTCCACGTGACCCTCAAGGTACACTTATTGATGCATTTAAAATAGGGGGAGTTGGGGGAATCATCTCCATTTGTCATTCCCCCACCTTTCACACCAAATTTACATCACTGTCTCCAGATCAATCACTTTTTCAAACCACGACATCAAAATTGTTCAACTGTACAAGTGTCCAAGTTTTCAATTGTGTAACAATTTCTTTATGTCTGTTACAGAGGACTTGCTTCTACTGCTGTTTAAATGTCCGATCACGATGTTTTGAGCAAATGCCGTACTGAACCAAATGACTTCAAAGGATAAAGGATCAAGGATCAATCCACTGTGATTATATAGTGATTTTGACAGAGTAATAAACACACATTCATTTACACATTTCTGCATTGTACCTGTGTTGAAAATGCCTGTGAAAATGGCGACTCAATGTGGACCATAATAATACTGCAATGCACTTCATATACACACACTGGCAACAGTATTCATTCCTTACGTTATTTGAAAGCATATTTATCTAACTTAACAATCATGTGACAACTTGTACACACACAAAAAAAAAAAATCACTGGTTATTTGAACCGGCGACCAATCACAGCGGTATGCGGATGGCAACGTACAACGGCCACAGCTCGAATCACTAAGTAGTTGGTCCGTGACACTGATGCAAACTCATTACAGTAGCGGTGCTTGCGACTGGGACTGCCAGGACACAGAACATTTTCTGACAAAAAGTGTGACCAAAAAAGAAATAAAAGGAGTGTGAGCTGAGTTGGGTGTGATTATTTTTAAACAGAAAAGACAAAAGTGTCTTCATTTTTACATATTTCGTTATTTAATTTCCAGTATTCGTATCGTATTGTTTTTGACCACCAACGATCAAATCAATTCGATCTCTTACTCTATGAACTAATTCCAAAATAGTTCAATAGTCTAGTCAGCTGAGATACCCGCGACCCTCGACAATATAAGCGGGTCAGAAAATGGATGGATGGATATTTATAATATATATGTATATATTATAACCATTTATCTAAGTGTTGGATTTATCTTGCCCAACATTATAAAAAATAGACACAAAAGGAATGAAGACGCTGGTTTCTTTTTCTCATGAGGAGGGCGCATGGGAGAATGTTCAGATTACAGCCTCTCAACACGCTCTAAACAATCTCTCCCGTCGCTCCTGCATTTATTTGAAAATAGGGAGGTTTCTAAGTTTACAAGACATAACGTACTAAGCTACAAGACACAACACACTAAGGGTAGGGTTTCAAGGTGAAAACATGGGACCAACACCTGCCACGTCCCGGCCACGTCCTTCTCTCTGATGATTCCTGCTGAGTCATCTTCTTGAAGGCGAGACAGCTTTCTTTCTAAAAATTGTCCATAATACTAATGCAAGCTAAGCAAATAAATGATAACTTCTACAATATATCTAACACTAAGTTTTCTGAATAAAGACATATATTTTTTTTAATTCTCTTATAACCCTCCCAAAAATCCCAAAAATTGTGTATCGAAACCGTGATATGTACCGAATCGTTAACTTGGTGTATGGATACAGACCTTGTGTGTGTGTGTGTGTGTGTGTGAATGTATATATATCCATCCCATCCATCCATCCATTTTCTAAGCCACTTCTCCTCACTAGGGCATGCTGGAGCCTATCCCAGCAATCTTCGGGCACCCTGAACTGGTTGCCAGCCAATTGCAGGGCACATCCAAAGAAACAACCATTCGCACTCACATTCACACCTACGGGCAATTTAGTTGTCAATTAACCTACCAAGCATGTTTTTTGGGATGTGGGAGGAAACCGGAGTGCCCGGAGAAAACCCACGCAGGTACAGGGAGAACATGCAAACTCCACACAGGCAGGGCCGGGGATTGAACCCCAATCCTCAGAACTGTGAGGCTGACGCTCTAACCAGTCGTACACCGTGCCGCCTGTGGGGGGACGAAATGTGGACAAACCTGTTCGTCACTGGTGCTCAGGAGAGAACGTTCATTCAAGGATTGCTTGAGGTATGTTCACGTACTTTTCATACGATACGGCTCGCAAGCAGGCAACAAAACGTTATGTACTCTAGCAAGCGCAAGCACATACGGTTGCACGTAAACATGTCGGCGTTCGGTCGAATCATGCCCTAAAGCTTCGGTAAACATTGGTTTGTGCGTGAGAAGAAATGTTAACAACGGCGCGCAAGTATGTTGCCAAGGGCAAGCACGGGAGGCGATGCGCCAGTCACAATATGCAATCCTACTGGTCTCCGTCAAGTTGCGCTGGCGGAGAGTTGTCGTTGACGGAAGATATCCAAAAAAGTCCAATTTGCCAGTTCATTTTGGCGTCGTAGGGCCAAATCGTTGGTCGTGGTTTATGTCACACTACAAGAGGTTTTGTCGTTCCCGACATTATATGTCGGGCACTATCTGGGAAATCGGCTTCGATAGCAAATCGGGCCAATATCTGGGCTAAAATCCTTTCGTTTGATCTTGGCATGAGAAGATTATTCTCTCATTCCAGTGACTTGATATTGTTGGCTTAAATGATTTCAGAGCTCTCCTTTCCACATTTTTCATGTCAAGGTTGGCAATGATATGGAATGCCGGGGATCTCATAACACACCATAATTCCCTTCGGTCGGGCTTACATTTGGCAAAAAATTTCACTTACATAGATGGTGTTTGCAGGTTGTGTGGCCGAGCGGTCCAAAGTGCTGGATTTAAACTTCAGTCTTTCAGAAGGTGTTGGTTCAAATCCCACCAATTCCTTTTCAATATCGTTAATTTCCTACCATTTTGTCATTGGCTCTGACAAGGCGTTTGGGACAATACGTATTTTTGTGCCACAAAAAAGTCGATCTCTTTGCCGTTCTCTTTTGACTGTTTGCTTGTCGCCGTAAAATATTAGCTCCCCTGAAAGTGTTTGCCTTTATGTCATTACTTTTGTATTTCACGCTGTACTGTCGTGCCAACTATATGGGTACTTACTCAGTGATTTTACATTGACAGAACAGTGAATAAAGGATGATTTTATTTTTCAGTAAAAAGTGAATTGAGGAAAGGGTCATTACCCGTGGACCTCAGCCAATGAGTTGACAAGTCTTAATAGCATAATATTTCTCACTAAGAGTAAGACGTTAAATGATAGCAGTTAAACAATGGCAGAGGATGGTTTCGATCCTATCGACCTCTAGTTTATGGGCCCAGCACGCTTTCGCTGCGCCACTCTGCTCTGCAGTCATTGTAGTTTGTATGTACTCTTTTACCGTCTGACAAATATCAGGCAGCCGCCAACAACAGGGCTGTTCCGGTTGTCTCATGGCTGGATCAGGTTACAAGACACATTTGGTCTTTCTCGATTCATGATGGTGCCTTCCGGTGTGGTCGCCTCGGTTACGCACTCTCTCTTTTGTTTTTGTTTTTGTGTTTTTTGTTCGTCTTTGGAGACATTACACGACTCACTTACACAAGGGGAGACTTTCTAACCATCAAGGAGGTTACTCTGGACTTTTTTTCATCAACTTTCGCAAATCCGCTCAGTTTTTTCCCCGAGTTACTCACCGGAGCGACGTCCGCGGTCTTCAGCACAGGCGGAGGCGACGCCACAGAGGGAAGCGAGCCGGCATCCAAGTGAAACTCCGCATGAGAGGATACAGATTGCGCGAGGATACACCTCGCGAATGTACGCTCCCTACCCAACAAAATGGACGAGCTTCATCTCCTGATAAAGACCAGTAAAGTTCCACCGCCATGTGCTTTACGGAAACCTGGCTTTGCGACGCTGTACCCGATGGCGCCGTCATGCTTCCCGGCTTCCATATTCACCGAGCAGACCGCGACATGGAATCATCGGGGAAAACAAAAGGCGGCGGGATATGCTTCTTTTTCAACGAAAAATGGTGGACGGATGTCACGGAGCTCAACACACACTGCAGCCAGCATTTGGAGTCGCTGTTTTTGAACTGTAAGCCATTCTACTCACCGCGTGAGTTCGCATCATTCATTCTGGCTGGCGCCCATATTCCGCCTCAAGCTAACACGAACGCCGCACTGCTAACGCTCACGAAATTGAAAAAAAAACCCACCCGGACTCACCCCTCATTATTCTCAGGGACTTTAACAAAGCTAAACTCAACCACGAACTCCCTAAATACAAGCAGCACATCGACTGTCCTACCAGGGAAAATAACATTTTAGACCACTGCTATACTTCGGCAAAAAACGCATACCGTGCTATACCTCGTGCCGCCCTGGGCTCGTCTGATCACTGCTTAATTCACTTAATACCGACGTACAGGCAAGAACTTAAATGCGCTAAGAATGTACCATCAAAGTCATTTCGCACTTTCAACAACAACAAGCCGTGGTTCATTGCCAAACTTAAGCAGCTTCACCAAGCTAAGGAGGACGCATATCAGAGCGGGGACAGGGCCCTGTATAATCGAGCAAGAAACCAGCTGACTAAAGAAATTAACAGAGCAACTATGCAGAAAAGTTGGAAAAACAGTTTTGCGCTAAGGACTCTAAATCAGTCTGGCATGCATTCCAATCGCTGACTAATTACAAGCGACGATCCCCCCAAGCTGAGAACAATAGCACACTAGCCAACAACTTGAATACCTTCGACTGCAGATTTGAAAAGGACACTTTCACACCCCACACCCACCCAGCCGCACCACTGACCCCTATCACACCACCGACTTCTGCGTTAACCATCCGCGAACAGGATGTGAGGCGCATCTTCAAACAACAAAAGATTCACCAAGGCCCAGACCATGTGTCTCCATCCTGCCTCAAAGTCTGCGCGGACCAGATCGCGCCAGTCTTCACTCAGATCTTCAATAGATCTCTGGAACTGTGCGAAGTACCATCCTGTTTCAAAGGCTCCACCATCATTCCAGTCCCCAAGAAACCTGCAATCTCAGGTCTAAATGACTACAGGCCTGTCGCCTTGACATCTGTGGTTATGAAGTCCTTTGAACGTCTCGTGCTGGACCACCTCAAGAGCGTCATAGTTCCTCTGCTGGATCCCCTGCAGTTTGCCTACCGAGCGAACAGGTCTGCGGATGATGCAGTCAACATGGGACTGCACTTCATCCTAGAACACCTCGACAGTGCAGGGACCTACGCGAGGATCCTGTTCGTGGACTTCAGCTCAGCGTTCAACACCATCATCCCTGAACTCCTTTCCTCCAAGCTTCTCCAGCTCAGCGTCTCACCTGCCATCTGCCAGTGGATTTACAGCTTTCTGACGGGCAGGACACAGCAGGTGAGGCTGGGGGTTAGATTCCTTGTGTGTTTTTTTGGACATACTTGGCAAATAAAGATGATTCTGATTCTGATGGCACTATGTCAGACTACTGCCATCAAATCTTGTCGTTTCTCGGGCAGAGAGTGGCAACACTACTCGACATATATTCCGATAGCACCCTATCCCGTCTTTTACCATCTCTGGGCTTTATCTTTTCAAATCAAACACTGTCCGAGAGGTGGAAGCAGAAAACGTGTCACCGCTCAACGCGACGGGACACACTCGTTACGATGGTGACGACAACAACAATGCGCCGCACCAGTGTCTTGTTTCTGTGTGTGCGTGTGGATTACAAAATGAAGAAAAACGTGTTCGTCACTGGTGCTCGGGAGAGAACGTTCATTGAAAGATTGCTTGAAGTATGTTCACATACTTTTCATACGAAACGGCTCGCAAGCAGGCAAAAAATTTTTATGTACCCTAGCAACCGCAAGCACATACGGTTGTACGTAAACATGCCGGCGTTCCGTCGAATCATGACCTAAAGCTTCGGTAAATATTGGTTTGTGCGTGAAAATAAATGTTAACAACGACGCACAAGTATGTTGACAACAGCAACCACGGGAGGCGAAGCGCTGATCACAATATGCAATCCTACTGGTCTCCGTCAAGTTGCGCTGCCGGAGAGTTGTCGTCGACATGTCACACTACACGGAAGATATCCCAAAAAAAGTCCAATTTGCCAGACATTTTGACGTCGTAGAGCCAAATTGTTTGTCGTGGCTTTTGTCACACTCCAAGAAGTTTTGTCGTTCCTGACATATGTCGGGACCCGATCTGGAAAATCGGCTGCGATAGCAAATCGGGCCAATATCGGGGATAAAATCCTTTTGTTTGATCTAGGCATAAGAAGATTATTCTCTCAGCCAATGAATTGCAGTTGTTGCCTTCCATGATTTCAGAGCTCTGCTTTCCACATTTTTCATGTCAAGGTTGGCTATGGAAGGGAATGCCGGGAATCCCATTTACTTCCTTGGTCGGGCTTACATTTCCCAATAAATTCCACTTACAAAGATGGGCTTTTAAGGTAGTGTGGCTGAGTGGTCCAAGGCGCTGGATTAAGGCTCCAGTCTGTCAGGAGATGTGGGTTCAAATCCCATCACTGCCACTTTCTTGTCAATATAGTGAATGTCTTAAATATTTTTTCTTTGGCTCCGACAAGGCGTTTGTATTTGCCTTAATGTCATTACCTTTGTCTTTCACGCTGAACTGTCGTGCCACCTTTATGGGTACTTACACAGTGATTTTAAATTGACAGAACAGGGAATAAATGAAGTTTTTTTTTTTCAGTAAGAAGTGAATTGAGGAAAGGGTCCATACCCGTGGGCCTCAGCCAATGAATTGACAAGTCTTAATTGCACAATATTTCTCACTAAGAGTAAGATGTTAGATGACAGCAGATCCACAACATCCTATGAGCAGACATACAATAACAGAGAACGAGATTCAGATATATCCATCGACCTCAGGATTATAGGGCGCGCACGCTTCCGCTGCGCCACTCTGCTCTCTCGTCATTGTCGTTGGTATGTACTCTTTTACTGTCTGACAAATATCCGGCAGCCGCCAGCAACAGGGCTGTTCAGGTTGTCTCATGGCTGGATTAGGCTACAAGACACATTTGGTCTTTCCCGATGACACTATGTCAGACCACTGCCATCAAATCTTGCCGTTTCTCGGGCAGACACGACTTAACATTTATTCCGATAGCACCCTATCCCGTCTTTTACCATCAGTGGGCTTTATCTTGTCAAATCAAACACTGTCCAAGAGGTGGAAGCAGAAAACGTTTCACCGGTCAACGCGACGGGACACACTCGTTAAATGGTGACGACAACAACAATTCGCCGTGCTAATGTCTTGTTTCTGTGTGTGCGTGTGAGCGACTGTGGGGGGACAAAATGAGGAAAAACCTGTTCGTCACTGGTGCTCGGGAGAGAACGTTCGTTGAAGGATTGCTTGAGGAATGTTCACGTACTTTTCAAATGATACGGCTCGCAAGCAGGCAACAAAATGTTATGTACCCTTGCAAGTGCAAGCACATACGGTTGTACGTAAACATGCCGTTCGTTCCGTTGAATCATGCCCGAAAGCTTCGGTAAACATTGGTTTGTGCATGAGAATCAATGTTCACAACGGCGCACAAGTATTTTGTCAACGGCAAGCCAGGGAAGTGATACGCCGGTCACAATATGCAATCCTAGTCTCCGTCAAGTTGCGCTGCCGGAGAGTTGTCGTTGACATGTCACACTACATGGAAGATATTTAAAAAAAATCAAATTTGCCAGACATCATTTTGGCGTCATTGGGTCAAATCGTTTGTCGTGAGTTAATGTCAGGTTCAAACAACCTAGAACATTTAATAAACAATAAACAAGGAAAGAAGACAAGAGATGGTTTATATACTCGCGAAGAGAACGGTTAGAGTTGTTCGCAGGCACAATCTCCTACCGCTCTGAGCACACTCTGCCCATCCCTCTTTTTTTATTTTCTCAGGGCGGTTCTTAGTTACACAGACGTTGCTGCTGCTATCTTGAGATAAGGGCACACACAGCAGCAATGTAAAACAATCACATATATGACTCATTGCGCAGATGCAGATGTGTGCTTCATCAGCGCTGATTGCTCCAACCTTCGACCGCAAAATGTTCCAGCCACTATCTTTTGATGAGGGCACAGTTCTCTTCACAGACTACGTCAACTTTTATGATACAATCAACATTATACTGCTAAATGCATGCTTTGAAAATAATATAAGAGTAAATATGGGATAACATTTATTCTAACACCTAGTCTGCCATCTGCCCTTGCTCCCTGCAAACCAGTCCTCACCTCTTGTGGCCCACCAACAACACGGACTCCTACCCTGCCAGACTGGTCCTCGTTGGAACCCTGCCAATCCCGGATTTAGTTCTCGGAGTTCCTTTGTTCGCTTCCAAGCTGCAATAAACCGATATTCACAAACTCGGCTGTCAGCGTTCTCATGGGCCACGGCGGAATGGGAGAAACGGTCAGCTGTCTGTGCGTCATATTCTTCTTTTTCCATGGAGGTTGAAGTCTGGGGTAGAATCAGATAGTTTTAGTTTGACTACTTTATCTGCTACTTTATCTGCTCAGGATAAGATAGGGTAGTTACGAACCCAGAGCTCTGCAAAAATGTCGACTCCTCTGTCAGGAATGAATTGGTTGGTTTTTATACATTGTTGTGAATGAAGTTCTTTCACGAAAACGAGTACGCGTGGAACCACGAGAGGTATAGGAGATTTTAAAACACAGGTTCCTTCAAATGGTGACCCTGATGTGATCCTGAAAGAACATTAGATAAAAAGACAGAGGAGGGGACAGGAATTCAGTTGGACTGCAAATCTCCCCGGTGCACCGAAATAAAAAAGGTGAGCGGAAGCCTGTTTGATTATATCACGAATTCTGCACATTGGAAATGGCGAAATTTGGGAGACTTGTGGTACAGTTGTTTTGTTGTCAATAGTTAATAAGACGTTGTGTTGTTAAAATTGCATAATTAGAAGTCAGGGTAACGGAGGACCTGACGTCAGGGTAACAAGGGACCTGACAAACCAGGATAAGAGAAAATCCTGGGAGGAAGTAGGGTAACAAGGTACCTACTTGTCCCGTCGTAGACTGACTTGAAATCGGATGCGGTTTCAAATTGTAACGTTTCGGTAGACGTTGGGGATTTTGGGACCCCCAAAAACTGATTTAGAATAAGATGAGTGTGCCACCAAAACTCGGGCTTGTGAATTGGACAGTCGAGTGTCGAGGTAATGAATGTGATATGTGTCGGATTTGTGGATTGAAAGAGAAAGGCAGAAAAGAGAAAGGTTCAACGAGGAGACGAGGCGGGAGTCGTGACAGAGTACACCAACGGTGGCAGGGGAAGCCCTTGCCGACCTCCAACTGACCAAGCATGCTTCAATGGTGGTCAGTATGGACACTGACGATCGCCAATGTACTGTTTACCCAATGATTCAACAGCGACCTCCAGTGGAACCCGGAGAGGCCACACCTCAAAGAGGAGGCTACAAAGCTTCACGAGGGAGAGTTGGGCGCGGCCCGGCAACAGCATCCGCAGCAGGCTCCACAGCAACGAGAGCCATCTCGCCAGTACTACTGCGATGAGGACTGGTCCGAATGCCCAATGAGCCCGGAGCCAGGGGACGGAGGAAAGACGAGAGCCTCTGAACCCCGCTTAAGGGAAGACAACCAACTGAATGAGCTGTGCAGGGGTGCCCATGAGTCTGCCGATTACGACACCATTAAAGACTGAAATTGCTGGACAGACACATGAACATCAGTTTGTCCTCATGAAAAGAGGGGCTCCAGTGAACTTGATGGGCAGAGATCTGCTTATCAAGACCAGGGCTACCATCCTTTGTCGCCCGGATTGACTGACGATACGGTTCCCCGATGGGACCATGATGAACTGTGGACAGAAGTTGTCCTCCGGTTGGTACATGATACAACATGAACTTCCGGAAGCAACTGCTGGTTTTAGTCGGGCTTGGGCCCGACTAAAACCTGAAACAAAGGAGGGAGGCGGAGTTTACTCGGCCTTCCTGCGATGGAAGTCCTGGATCGACTCTCTTGCCCCCTATCGTTCTCCAATTGACCCTCTCCATCTCACACTGTTTTATGATAAAAATGACGAAAGGGTTTTTAGGGAAGCTTTTGAGTCGATACAGGAAGAAAATTGGAGGCTCAATAGTACAGGAATTTACATAGGAAAACAAGGTGTGGCGGCTGCGTCCACCTTGGCACTAGAGCAGAGTGAGTGGTTTATGATGAACTTGACATCTTGTCCACACATTTCACTTGCACTTGCACTAGGTCATAAAGCCTGAGAACCGGGACCCATGGTGAGAAAATGCCATTTGGCAAATGATTGGCAACAAGATCAAATACCCAATGTGTTGTACTCTCCTAGTACTGAATGTTTTTGTATTCAAGGTACCATGGTGGACGGATGTGTTGGAGGATGTGACTTTAGCGCGATTCCATGGCAGAGAATTCTCGGACCATGAGGACGCCGCACAGCTGTTGAGCTCGCTGCCGGACTCACTGTGGTCCGAGGGGTCTATGTACATCCGTGACTCCGGTAACATTCGAGGTAGACCCGACTGCTTTTGTTAACGTGCCGTAGTATCCTTGTAAACAAGAGGCCATAGAAGATATCGCGGAAACCCAAATTCTGAAATCCCAACGCTTTGGTCCATAAATGATGTTATGAAACCCTCCGCTCAAGCTGCAGAACTGCTGGCCAGGTGCAGGGCACTAGAGTTATCTGAAGGTCAGAGTGTTAGTATTTATTAATGGTGCTGAAAATGTAGCAGGCTAATAAATTGATGCTGAAGGAAAATATGTTGTTAAACAGGATCAGTTAATTGACTTTCTCCCTGCAGTAACAGTTGATGTGGTGTGCGACCTCCAGGAGGCGGCGCCAAAGGAAGACAAGCGTAAGTGGCAAGAGACAGGTGCTGAGTATGATGAGAAGGAGAAGCTGTGGTTTGTATGATGACAAGGAGAACCTAGGAGACTGATGTTACCTGCAGGAAAGTTATGTGTCAATGCTGAACAAGCTGCGCTTTTGGTGGCACCCTTATCTTCTGCGTAAGGTAAAAGATTTTTGTGTTTTTTGTTGTTGTTTTTTTTGTGATATATGTCAAGATTTCAGTGTTTGCCCTACAACGAAGAGGGAATCGCAACACACTGAGATGGGCCGAGGCCCGAATTTATGTGGTGGTCCCAGTCCAAAGCATAAGGTACTTATTAATGATTGTCTACACTTTTTCTGGATGGCCCAAAGGCTATCCTTGTGCAAAAGAAAACGTGCCGTCTGTCGACAAAACGCTGGTTAACCATTATATTCCAACGTATGAGCTTCCACGAGTAATCAGATCGCACAAGTGATTCTACTTGTCCCAAACATGTCCTGCGCAGGCCTCTATTGTAAAAAAAAAAAAGTGGACTAAGTGTGAAGGGTATACATATTCGGTGCGATACGTTTTATAAATTGTGTACACAATATAAAGTAAACCTTAGAACTTCGATGAATAAAATTATATGACTATATATGTAAAAAGTTATAAAGCGCTTCAAAGGGTACCCATTATATTTATTAACTAAATAAATAAGGCATACATGTTGTCTGTATAAATAGGTATGCATATGAAATTCTGGAAGATAAATTAAATAATCGATAAATTAAGACGTGTGCCGGACGGATGTGATGAAGCAAGAGTGGTATCGTGACTTTCTATTTCCGGGTCAGCAGAGCGGACCAGAGCGGCTCTGCGTGGCTGGGATAAAAGCCTGAAAACAGTACGGGAGGTTTTTGGTGTAAGAAAACGCTTCGGTGTTTGAATAAATGACGTGCAAGTTGCTATCTGAGCTGGTGAATGGGATTTGATATATATTGCTTAGAGAGTGGCGGCATGGTGTACGACTGGTTAGAGCATCAGCCTCACAGTTCTGAGGACTGGGGTTCAATCCCCGGCCCCGCCTGTGTGGACTTTGCATGTTCTCCCCGTGCCTGCGTGGCTTTTCTCCGGTTTCCTCCCACATCCCAATAACATGCATGGTAGATAAATTGGAGACTCTAAATTCCCTGTAAGTGTGACTGTGAGTGCGAATGGTTGTTTGTTTGTATGTGCCCTGCGATTGGCTGGCAACCAGTTCAGGGTGTACCCCACCTCCTGCCCGATGACAGCTGGGATAGGCTCCAGCACGCCCGCGACCCGCGTGAGGAGAAGCGGCTCAGAAAATGGATGAGTGCTTAAAAGAGCACTTGAAGTGAGGGTGCATCAAATGGTTTAAGACAGGACATATACGTCCTCAGCTGGGGGGGGGCAGCTTTACGACAGGCGTGTGTGAGTTTTACGAGTTTATGGCAGGAGTCCCACATTCCAAAAAGGCCTGACAGGACTCCTTCTTCAGCTTGACGGCATCCCTCACCGCTGGTTTCCACCAACGGGTTCGGGGATTTCCGCCACGACAGGCACCGACGACCTTACGGTCACAGCTCCGGTCGGCTGCCTCGGCAATAGAGGCGCTAAACATGGGCCACTCTGACTCAATTTCCCCCGCCTCCCCCAGGACGTGGATGAAGTTCTGCCGGAGGTGGGAGTTGAAACTTCTTCTGACAGGGGATTCTGCCAGACGTTCCCAGCAGACCCTCACAATACGTTTGGGCCTGCCACGTTGGATAGGCATCTTCCCCACCATTGGAGCCAACGCACCACCAGGTGGTGATCAGTTGACAGCTCAGCCCCTCTCTTCACCCGAGTGTCCAAGACATGCAGCCGCAAGTCCGATGACACGACCACAAAGTCGATCATCGAACGGCGACCTAGGGTGTCCTGGTGCCAAGTGCACGTGTGGACACCCTTATGCTTGAACATGGTGTTCGTTATGGCCAATCCATGGCGAGCACAGAAGTCCAATAAAAGAACACCACTCGGGTTCTGCACGGGGGGGGGGCGTTCTTCCCAATCACGTCCTTCCAGGTCTCACTGTCATTGCCCACGTGAGCATTGAAGTCCCCCAGCAGAACGATGGAGTCCCCAGCGTCTGGAGCCAGCTTCTGTAGCCGGGGCTCGGATCGCCAAGGTCCCCGCCTTCGGCCACCACCCAGCTCACACTGCACCCCGACCCCTATGGCCCCTCTCTCAGGTGGTGACCCCATGGAAAGGGGGACCCACGTTAACCTTTCAGGCTGTGCCCGGCCCATGGGGCCCGGCCACCAGGCGCTCGCCTTCGTACCCCACCTCCATGCCTGGCTCCAGAGAGGGGCCCCAGTGACCCGCGTCCAGGCAAGGGAAACCTTGATCCATATATTTTGTTCGTCATAGGGTTTTTGGAGCCGTGCTTTGTCTGGCCCCTCACCGAGGACCTGTTTGCCATGGGTGACCCGACCAGGGGCGTGAAGCCCCAGACAACTTAGCTCCTAGGATCATTGGGACACACAAACCCCTCCACCGCGATAAGGTGATGGCTCAAGGAGAGGGGATGCCTTGTTTTCCAATAATTTAGTGATGTCCATATCAAATAAATTAATGACTGATTGCACTAGACTGTCAAGAAGCTGTGACCTTTCGTGGTAAACTCGAAAGTGTGCGGTATATGTGATCATAATAAAATACGCTTCCAACAGGAAGAGGAACTCAATTTACTTCTATCTCAAATCCATTTTCCCCATTGAAAAGTATTGAAATGCTTTTAAAGTGGCACTAAGGCAGGCCCAAAAAATGGCATGTAAATTCAACACACCACAGAGAAGGAAGCATCTCATTTGTGTCAAAGACCTGGGGTGTTCAAGGGTTTTTCCACAAAAAGTTGTTCCCTTTATAAAGTTGTTCCCTTTATTCTGTTTACCTTTCCAGATACAGGCCTACAGATCAGATGTTACACCGAGATTCCGCACTGTATTTCGTATGTACCACTTTCCTAGCAATTCTGGCAACTCTCCACACTTGAAAACCTTGTTGCCTTCATAACGTATCTTCTGAAACTCGGATCTGGGGTTGTTCTCGTATACAATTCTAAAGGTGACCACACAGAAAAGTCACAGAATTGTGATTTTGTAACATTAATCTGGCACAGTACTTGAACGTAATTGTTGTGCTGTCTGTTAAGTCACAGTTTCATGAGTGAGGGTGAGGAAGCAACCAAGCAAAAGTCTTTTTATTTTGATTGTTCTAAATCTGTCCTGTCTTTTGCCAAGTCGGGACAATTGATCTGCGAGCACGCAGAGCAGCAACAGTCACAGGACACCTTCCGGTCAGGTGATGCACCAATATGAGGGGACTGTGAAAAGAATGCAGAGTGCACTGGGGGAGACACACATATCTCTCTCTCTCTCTCTCTCTCTCTCTCTCTCTCTCTCTCTCTCTCTCTCTCTCTCTCTCTCTATATATATATATATATATATATATATATATATATATATATATATATATATATATATATTTGTGTTAGTATCATGTGATACGGCACAATGTTATCACATCAGTGTTTTTAATTGACTCGAGGCTACTTTAGATTCTCGTGGAATCGTTTTCTTTTCGGTGGTTGACCTAAATTATAATGCAGTCATTCTCTCTCTTATGACTTACCGTCTCTTTATTAGGAGACAGAATCTTCACGTACCTTTTTTAAAAATCCCGTTTCTCCTTTTCCGACAGTAAAAAAAAAAAAAAAAACAATACACACATATATCTAGAAATATATATATATATTAGTATCATGTGATACGGCACAAAGTTATCACATCAGGGCTTTTAATTGACTCGAGGCAAAGGATACGAAGGTATGGATTTTTAAATGACACGTAATTATTGCACATTATTGTGTGGACCCCAAAGCCACGGTTTATGAACCCGAACCACTTCTGAGGAATACATTACAGTGGAGTGAATGGCAGTATTAGTAGGAGTAGATAAGGTAGAGTAAATTAAATCAGAATCAGCAGAATCAAAATCAGAATCATCTTTTTTTGCCGAGTATGTCAAAAGCAAACAAGGAATTTGTCTCCGGTAGTTGGAGCCGTACGAGTGCGACAAAGGACAGCCATTCGACAGAAAATGCATTCGAGAGCATTGGAATGTAGTCAAAGTGCAAGAACCACCATACAAAGCATTGGTGGTTCATTGGTAGAATTCTCACCTGCCACGCGAGAGGCCCGGTTCCGATTCCCGGCCAATGCAGCTTGACCATTTTTTGTATATTACTCTCTATTTGAGGTAAAAGAGTACAAACTCCTACGGCTTGCAAAACACACGTTTTCCCCGACCGGTACTGGACGACCGAGGACAGGAACAAAGTGTTGGTTGGTCACATCTTGTCAGAAGTGGGTCATATGCGTAGACTTTGCGAATGTAATTCACCAACTTGGCGCGCTTGGCCAGCCTCATAAATATCCCTTGTGTTGTTTCATGGAAGTGTCGGGCAGAAACAATGATAACACCCTAGTTGTACCAATTTCTGTTGGACTGGAAAGCCAAGGAGAGGAAACAGACAGTTTTTGTCAGTCTAATCACACAAGAAGCAGAATTTCAACCCGCATACCCGTAGAGACTGCAACCTGAATGGAGTTGCTTGGACGGCTTAGCCACTCTGACAGACTTCGATTGTGTTGTTTTTCATAGCATCATAGTTTTCTGATGTTTATATGCATGCCAGTGCCTCTGACTTACTGACTCAATACTCATCTGAAATGTAGGAATCCAAGTCAAGAGCATGAGAATGATGACAAAGTCTGTTGACAGAACATTTGCCACTCGGACTTAATGTCCCCTGCTTCCCCTGGGACATGGACAAAGTTTTGCCGGAGGTGGGAGTTGAAGCTCCTTCTGACTTGGGACTCTGCCAGACATTACCAGCACACCCTCACAATACGTAATTCTCTTTCAGGTCGAACTGACATCTGCCCCCAACATCAAAGCAAACACACCACCCAGTGGGAATCAGAATGCAGTTCCACCCCCCTTTTGACCCCAGTGTCCAAGAAATGCGGCAGCAAGTCCGATGACATGACCACAAAGTTGATCATCGAACTGCAGCTTTAGGTTGTCCTGGTGTCAAGTGCTCATCTGGAAACCCTTATGTGTGAAGATGGTTTTCATTATTGACAGTCTGTGACGAGCACATTATTCCTATAAGTAAGCACGACTCACGCTCAGATCGGGGAGGGGTGAGGAGGCGTTCGCCTTTATCACGCCCTTCCGGGTCACATTGTCACTCGCCATGTGAGCATCGAATTCCCCCAGCAGAGGCGCATTCACAAAAAGGAAAAGAACAACAGAATGGACACATTGTCTTTATACACTTGACACTGTCAGGAGTAGGATTTGAACCCATGCCTCCATAGAGACTGCAATCTGAATTCAGCACCTTGGATTGCTCAGCCATTCTGACAGTTGTATAGTATGTTGTTTACAAGGAACAAAGGGTCCGGGTCTTTATTCACCCCGGGGGGTCTGCTCATCCGGTGGGCGACCCGTTCGAGAGCATTGGAATGTAGTCAAAGTGCAAGTGCCACCATAACAAGCATTGGTGGTTCAGTGGTAGAATTCACGCGGGAGGCCCGGATCCGATTCCCGGCCAATGCAGCTTGACCATTTTGTGTATATTAAGCTCTATTTGAGGTAAATGAGTACAAACTCCTTCTGCTTGCAAAACACACATTTTCCCCTACCGTTACTGGACTACCGAGGACAGGAACCAAGTGTTTGTTGGCCACATCTTGTCAGAAGTGGGTCATATGCGTAGACTTTGCAAACGTAATTCACCAACTTGGCGCGCATGGCAATGAATGTTGGTTACGCGAGGGACCTCTTCTGAATTTTTCTTAAACCCCAGTGTGAACACTGGACATTACTGCAGTGTTGTCATAACACTGCCCAATACAGGCAGTGTAATCAATGTTCCATTTCCTGAGAGTCTTTGAACATAGCAAAAAGGTGTCTAAACCATCATCTGGCGTGAAATGGAGAAATCCTTCCACAACATCATTTTTCACATCGTGCACCACCAAAGATACTTGCTCCATTTTACTCAGGTCCTTACTTTCATCTACCTTTAAATCAGACATTTCAGCATCTTGTATTTCATCACTTATTTGCGCATACTTTCCATTTCTTGGAATATCTGCTATCTTTTCTGCAACTGTTTTGTCAAATTTGCCTCGAATCTGTAAAAGGTTCAAGGAAGTTTCCCTGGTTGACAGCCGTGTCATTCTCTGTCTCCTCTTTGTGAAAGTCCCTGGCATGCAGTGAACTCCACAATTGCTTTCATATTTTCATATTTCAGGTGCGCATACCCCTCTTATCCACAGCGACACTTAAAGCACCATCTGCTGGTTTGGTATTGTTTAAACTCATAACGATAAAAACATTGGTAAATCACCCAGAAAATTAAGGTGGTGTCTGTTTTAAATTAAACCTTTGATTAGGCATTTTCAATCCTACTACACTCTCCCCTGCTTTAAAAGAAGACGCCGGCATCTTGTACCAATGTCTCAAGTCAGGTTACAAAAACATAATATATCAAGGTCCTTTTGGTTTGTGACAGACAATTAAAATAACATGCTTGAGATGAAGGCAACCGGCAAAATAACATCCTTCGTACATGTGAATAAAAAGAGGTTGAAAAAAAAAAAAAGCGGTTTCACACCCAAAAAACAAAAAGCCACGCCCGCCGCCGGGCGGCGCTCCGATGCAGAGGCAATTGGTTGATTCCTCATTTTGACGACCCCAAAATGCAGCGGAGTGCTCCGGAATGATTCCTCCAGCGGTGCCCCGAAAAGTGGTCGAGTCCCCCGAGCCGCATCGGCCACAGTGTACAAGTATTTGATTCCTCTAGAGGTGCCCCAAAAAGTGGAGCAGTGTCCCATTCGGCTTCGGAGGGGTCCGGGAACTTGTCCCAGCAAAGCTCCTGGTATCTTCTCGGGTCACCGAGAGCAACTCTCAACAAGTCCCAGCATGGATCCCATAAAGTATCAAAGTGCCCCGTCCAGAGCTCCGGAGGTCACCCAGATCGGCAAAAGTGTTTGATTCCTCCAGAGGTGCCCCAAAAAGTGAAGGAGTGTCCTGGGAACTTGTCCCTGCAAAGCCCCTCGTATCTTCACGGGACAGACCCCCAAAAGCAACAAAAGTCCCAAAAAGTACCAAAGTACCCCTTTCGGAGCTCCGGAGGTCACGCAGAGCATCTTGCACTAAGTCCCAGTAAAGTCCCAGCATGGATCCCAAAATGTGAAAAAGTACCCCTTACGGAGCTCCGAAGTTCACGCAGATCCCAAAATGCCCCAAAGTCCCTCGAAGTGCCCCCGTTTAACCCCGGAAGTGCCACTTAAAGCCCGGAAGTGCCCCCAAAAAGTACCCGTAGGGTGCCCCAAAGTGCGGCAGAGTACCCCTGATTAAGGCCTCCGAAGCCACCACGGCAGCGTGGAAAAGTATCCGGAAAACCGGATAGCTGTTAAAAGATGGTTTGTGTCATGAACGGAACTGAGGCTAGGACCCAAAAATGCAAGACTCCAAAACAAATGGACAGTTTCCAAAAAGAGAGGTTTAATAGACGGGCATAGGTCGGTACACGGGCAGGCAATCCAAGAAGGGCAACAGTATCCAAGAACATGAGGCAAAGAGGCAAGGTCGATAATCGGAACAGGGTCAAAGTCTTACTGTGAGTCTGTGACAAGGAATGCTGGAACGTGACGACAAGGTACAACGAACTGGCAACGAGTGGGAATGAGACACGAGGTTAAATACAATCGGTAATTAGGTATGAACGAGGCACAGGTGGTGAAGATGCTCACAGGAGCAGGTGTGTGAGAAACGAGAGAGAGGAAGACAAAACCTGGCACACACACACACACACACATGACAGTACCCCCCCCCCTTAACGGCCGGCCCCAGACGGCCCTGGGGCCCCTGGATGCGCAACGTGGAAGTCCCGAATGAGCGAATCATCCATGATAAACGCAGACGGTACCCATGAACGTTCCTCAGGCCCATAGCCCTCCCAGTCCACCAGATATTGAAACCCCCTCCCCCTCCGACGAGACGACAACAGCCGCTTCACAGCGAAGACAGGGCCCCCATCCACAAACCGGGGGGGAGGAGGGGGCCTGGAAGGCAGGACCAGAGGGGACTCCCGGGCTGGTTTGAGTAGGCTGACATGAAAAGCAGGGTGGACCCGCATCGACCTTGGGAGCCTCAGCTTCACGGTGACAGGGTTGATGATCTTTGTGATGGGGAAGGGCCCAACGAACCTGGGAGCGAGCTTCTTGGACTCCACCCGGAGTGGAATATGTTTGGTCGAGAGCCAGACTCGCTGACCCACTTTGTAGTTCGGGGCCGGTGTCCTCCGACGGTCAGCAGCGGCTTTGTAGGACCGTCCCTGGCACAGCAGCATCTGTCGGGCTCGCTCCCAGGTCCTCCTGCAGTGTCTCACCAAGGTTAATGCCGCTGGAACTGTGGACTCAGGGGCTATGGCAGGAAACAGAGATGGTTGGTAACCATGCACAACGTGAAAAGGCGATAGACCAGTGGATGCAGAGGGGAGGGAATTGTGGGAGAATTCGACCCAAAACAATTTCTGAGACCAGGATCGCGGATCCTGTGAAGCGAGACATCGGAGCCCCGTCTCCAGGTCCTGGTTCAGCCTCTCGGTTTGGCCGTTGGTTTCAGGATGAAACCCAGATGACAGACTGACGGTAGCACCTATGAGATTGCAAAACTCCTTCCAAAATTGCAAAATGAATTGGGGACCCCTATCAGACACCACATTCTTGGGGAAACCATGGTACTTAAAAACCTGATTAATCATCAGCTCGGCAGTGTCTTTAGCTGAGGGGAGTTTTGGAAGTGCAATGAAGTGTGCCATCTTAGAGAACCTGTCAACAACTGTAAGAATGGTGGTATTTCCTTTAGAGGCCGGTAATCCTGTCACAAAGTCTACGGAAATGTCTGACCAAGGACGTTGTGGTATTGGCAGGGGTCGCAACTCCCCAGAAGGACGTTGATGAGAGGGCTTGTTGGCAGCACATACCTGGCAAGCATTGACATAATCAATAACATCCCTCCTAATATTAGGCCACCAAAAGCGCTGTTCGACCACTGATTGAGTCTTGGCAATGCCTGGGTGACATACAGTGCGGTTCGTGTGAGCCCAGTGGATGACTCTTCCCCTTAAGGTCGGAACCACATAAAGCCTGTTTTCAGGGCAATCGTCAGGGCTAGGAGTGTCTTTCAGAGCCCCTTTAACCGTCGTTTCAATGTCCCAAACAAAAGCGGAAATAAAACATGACTTGGGCAAAATAGTATTTGGGTCGGACAAAGAATTCTCTTCGGAGAAAATGCGTGACAAAGCATCTGGCTTACCATTTTTAGAACCGGGTCGGTAGGATAGCGTGAAATTAAATCTCGTAAAGAACAGAGCCCATCTAGCCTGCCTCGCATTTAATCTTTTAGCAGTCTTAATATACTCAAGGTTCTTGTGATCTGTCCATACTAAAAACGGAGTCTGTGCCCCCTCTAGCCAGTGCCTCCACTCCATCAAGGCCACCTTGACTGCCAGCAGTTCACGGTCACCAATGTCACAATTTTTCTCAGCTGGGGTCAGTTTTTTGGAGAGAAAAGCACAAGGATGTAATTTATCATCCTTGAGATATTTCTGGGAGAGCACTGCTCCTATTCCGGCATCAGACGCATCGACTTCTACCACAAACTGCTGTTGGAGATCTGGCAAAGTAAGGATGGGAGCGGAGGTAAAGCTCGACTTAAGTTTTTGAAACGCTGCCTGACAAAGCGGGTTAGCTATGCAAAAGGTTTGTGTGGCGAGGTAAGATCATGCAAAGGAGAGGCTATAGAACTGAAATTCCTGATGAATTTTCTGTAGAAGTTTGCGAACCCTAAGAACCTTTGTACATCTTTGCGTGACGTGGGAGTAGGCCAATTAATTACTGCATCGACTTTGCAAGGGTCCATTTTGACTTCACCTTGAGCCAGGACAAAACCCAGAAAAGAAACTGACGCCCTGTGGAACTCACATTTCTCAGCCTTAACATATAGTTGGTTCTGCAGTAACTGCTGCAAAACAGAGCGGACATGAATAATGTGAGTCTCCTCATCCGGGGAGAAAATCAAAATGTCATCCAAATAAACAAAAACATAAACATTCAGCATGTCACGCAGGACATCATTGACGAGGTTCTGGAAAACAGCTGGAGCGTTAGTAAGCCCAAAAGACATTACCAAATATTCATAATGTCCTGTTGGTGTGTTAAATGCTGTTTTCCATTCATCCCCCTCCCTTATTCTGACTAGATGATATGCATTTCTTAAGTCCAGTTTGGTGAAAACCTTGGCTCCCTCCAGGAACTCAAAGGCGGTGGAGATGAGAGGAAGAGGGTACCTGTTTTTTACAGTGATATCGTTGAGACCCCGGTAATCGATACAGGGTCGCAGGGTCTTGTCTTTCTTGTCCACAAAGAAAAATCCTGCTCCCGCAGGGGATGAAGATGGGCGAATGATCCCGGCTGCCAGTGATTCCTCCACGTACTCCTTCATGGCCTTGTGTTCCGGCCCTGAAAGAGAGAACAACCTGCCTTGTGGGGGTGTGGTTCCAGGCAGCAAGTCAATAGCACAGTCATAAGGTCTGTGGGGTGGAAGGGATTTGGCCTTGGACTTGGAAAAAACGTCTTTAATATCCTGGTAACAGGTGGGCACTTGAGATAAATCAGGATCCCCAGATGGGGTCTGTGGATTGTCCTTAGAAACATGACCCTGAACATCACATGGCGGCTTGAAACAGTTCCGGGCGCAATTGCTGCCCCATGACATAACCTGCTCAGAGGACCAGTCAATGTGGGGGTTATGTAATCTCAACCATGGGTTCCCTAAGATAAGGTCCTGATTCATGGCGTCAAAAACATGAAAACTAATGCGTTCCGAGTGAGAATCGGGAAATGTCAATGTGAGTGTTTGAGTGCGGTGAGTGATTTTGCCCATAAAACCGCCGTCTGCAGCATAGGTGTTGCGGTGACGTTTTATTTCAAAGGTTCTAAGGTGCATACGTTTAACGAGGATGGAGTTGAGTAAGTTTGCGTCAGAACCAGAGTCAATTAATACAGGTGTATGAATTTCTTGATCAGGAGAGCATAGTGTCACTTTAGGAAGAACCCGTGTAGGGTCTTCCTTCATCAAATTCAGATTCACCTCTCCCGTGCCCTTGCTACCGGCACCGGGAACTTTGACGTGACAGTTGCTCACGGAATTGACCCAACTGACCGCAGTAGAAGCACCGCCCTTCCCTCAGCCGGCGTTGACGTTCCTCAGGGGAGAGACGGAACCTGCCCAGTTGCATGGGTTCCTCCGTGGGGACGTTAGCCAGTGGGCTGAGACCGGAACCAGGGGATCTGCCTTGGTTTGGCTGGTCACCGAGGCTTGTCCTCAAAGTGCGCGGTGACGCAGCCTTCCGCCGATCTCCATCCAGCTCGCGATCCAAAAGCCTCTTGTCGATTTTTACGGCGAGAGCAATGAGAGTGTCCAAGTTGGTCGGCAGGTCTAGCGGCACTAAATGATCCTTGACGGCGGGGGATAGTCCTTGAAAAAAGGCATCGAGTAGCGCCCGATTATTCCAATGACTCTCAGCTGCTAGAATGCGAAACTCAATCGCGTAATCTGACACCCTGCGCATGCCTTGTCGTAAGGTGACAAGGGAGCGAGCTGCCTCACGATCAGGAGTGGAAAATTGAAAGATTTGCTCCATAGTCTTTACGAAAAAAGCCCATGAATGACACGTGGCGGAATTGCGGCTCCATTCAGCAGTAGCCCACGCCTCCGCACGACCAGTCAGGTGGGAAATGACGAAAGCGATCTTTGCCCGCTCGGTGGGGAAGGCAGCTGCCTGGAGCTCAAAGTGGAGTTCGCACTGCGTGATGAACGGCTTAATGTTCCCAGAATTTCCCGAGAACCTCTCCGGTCGAGAGAGCTGTGGGCAGACAGCAGCGGAGGTGGCAGGTGGCTGCATGTTGACTGTTTCACATGGAAATACCGTGGCGGTATTGGGTGTGGTGCCAACTGGTTCCTTTTCTTGGATAATTTTCATAAGAAGTTCAAACTGTGAGGCCACCTGTCTCATCATATTGTCCTGATGCCTTGACAGTCCCTCTAGATGAAGGTGGAGGGCAGCAAGCTGCTCATCCTGCTTCGAGAGGCGTTGACCCTGCGCTTGAAGGGCTTTGCGCACCGGGTCTGAGTCTGCTGGGTCCATGTTATGGCCAGTTCGTTCTGTCATGAACGGAACAGAGGCTAGGACCCAAAAATGCAAGACTCCAAAACAAATGGACAGTTTCCAAAAAGAGAGGTTTAATAGACGGGCATAGGTCGGTACACGGGCAGGCAATCCAAGAAGGGCAACAGTATCCAAGAACATGAGGCAAAGAGGCAAGGTCGATAATCGGAACAGGGTCAAAGTCTTACTGTGAGTCTGTGACAAGGAATGCTGGAACGTGACGACAAGGTACAACGAACTGGCAATGAGTGGGAATGAGAC
>NW_026904354.1:0-34551 GCF_024500275.1 Phycodurus eques | reverse complement strand
GTACTAGTCCTTATTAACTAAATTGTAACATGACGACCTATGTGATTTCGGCCAGAACTTTTGAACCCTTAAGTTTGAGCTTGTGGGCTGACGTTCGACACCCTTGATCGTTGTGAATCCACCTTTCAGATGAGGTCTCTTCCAAGCCTCTCTGAGGTCGTGCGGCCGAAACACAAGCGTCGAAGCATTCCGTTTCGCTCCAGTCGTAGGCCTTTATTGACTAAATTGTAACATGACGACCGATATGATTTCGGCAGAACTTTTGAACCCTTAAGTTTGAGATTGTGGGATGACGTTCGACACACTCGATCGTTGTGAATCCACCTTTCAGATGACGTCTCTTCCAAGCCTCTCGGAGGTCGTGCGGCTGAAACACGAGCGTCGAAGCATTCCGTTTCGCTCCAGTAGTAGGCCTTTATTGACTAAATTGAAACATGATGACCTATGTGATTTCGGCAGAACTTTTGATCCCTTAAGTTTGAGCTAGTGGGCTGACCTTCGACACACTCGATCGTTGTGAATCCACCTTTCAGATGATGTCTTTTCCAATCCTCTCGGAGTGTCGTGCAGCCGAAACACGAGCTTCGAAGCATTCCGTTTCGCTCCAGTAGTTGGCCTTTATTGATTAAATTGTAACATGACGACCTATGTGATTTATGCAGAACTTTTGATCCCTTAAGTTTGAGCTAGTGGGCTGACGCTTCGACACACTCGATCGTTGGGAATCCACCTTTCAGATGAGGTCTCTTCCAACCTCTCGTAGGTCGTGCGGCCGAAACACGAGCGTCGAAGCATTCCGTTTCGCTCCAGGACTAGTCCTTTGACTAAATTGTAACATGACGACCTATGTGATTTCGGGCAGACATTTTGAACCCTTAAGTTTGAGCTTGTGGGCTAACGTTCGACACACTCGATCGTTGTGAATCCACCTTTCAGATGATGTCTCTTCCAATCCTCTCGGAGTTGGTGCAGCCGAAACACGAGCTTCGAAGCATTCCGTTTCGCTCCAGTAGTTGGCCTTTATTGATTAAATTGTAACATGACGACCTATGTGATTTATGCAGAACTTTTGAACCCTTAAGTTTGAACTAGTGGGCTGACGTTCGACACACTCGATCGTTGGGAATCCACCTTTCAGATGAGGTCTCTTCCAAGCCTCTCGTAGGTCCTGCGACCGAAACACGAGCGTCGAAGCATTCCGTTTCGCTCCAGTAGTAGTCCTTTATTGACTAAATTGTAACATGACGACCTATGTGATTTCGGCAGAACTTTTGAACCCTTAAGTTTGAGCTTGTGGGCTGACGTTCGACACACTCGATCGTTGTGAATCCACCTTTCAGATGAGGTCTCTTCCAAGCCTCTCGGAGGTCGTGCGGCCGAAACACGAGCGTCGAAGCATTCCGTTTCGCTCCAGTAGTAGGCCTTTATGACTAAATTGAAACATGACGACCTATGTGATTTCGGCAGAACTTTTGAACCCTTAGGTTTGAGCTTGTGGGCTGACGTTCGACACACTCGATCGTTGTGAATCCACCTTTCAGATGAGGTCTCTTCCAATCCTCTCGGAGTTCGTGCAGCCGAAACACGAGCTTCGAAGCATTCCGTTTCGCTCCAGTAGTTGGCCTTTATTGACTAAATTGTAACATGACGACCTATGTGATTTCGGCAGAACTTTTGATCCCTTAAGTTTGAGATTATGGGCTGACGTTCGACACACTCGATCGTTGTGAATCCACCTTTCAGATGAGGTCTCTTCCAAGCCTCTCGTAGGTCGTGCGGCCGAAACACGAGCGTCGAAGCATTCCGTTTCGCTCCAGTACTAGTCCTTTATTGACTAAATTGTAACATGACGACCTATGTGATTTCGGCAGAACTTTTGAACCCTTAAGTTTGAGCTTGTGGGCTGACGTTCGACACCCTTGATCGTTGTGAATCCACCTTTCAGATGAGGTCTCTTCCAAGCCTCTCGGAGGTCGTGCGGCCGAAACACAAGCGTCGAAGCATTCCGTTTCGCTCCAGTCGTAGGCCTTTATTGACTAAATTGTAACATGACGACCGATATGATTTCGGCAGAACTTTTGAACCCTTAAGTTTGAGATTGTGGGCTGACGTTCGACACACTCGATCGTTGTGAATCCACCTTTCAGATGAGGTCTCTTCCAAGCCTCTCGGAGGTCGTGCGGCTGAAACACGAGCGTCGAAGCATTCCGTTTCGCTCCAGTAGTAGGCCTTTATTGACTAAATTGAAACATGATGACCTATGTGATTTCGACAGAACTTTTGATCCCTTAAGTTTGAGCTAGTGGGCTGACCTTCGACACACTCGATCGTTGTGAATCCACCTTTCAGATGATGTCTTTTCCAATCCTCTCGGAGTTCGTGCAGCCGAAACACGAGCTTCGAAGCATTCCGTTTCGCTCCAGTAGTTGGCCTTTATTGACTAAATTGTAACATGACGACCTATGTGATTTAGCAGAACTTTTGAACCCTTAAGTTTGAACTAGTGGGCTGACGTTCGACACACTCGATCGTTGGGAATCCACCTTTTCAGATGAGGTCTCTTCCAAAGCCTCTCGGAGGTCGTGCGGCTGAAACACGAGCGTCGAAGCATTCCGTTTCGCTCCAGTAGTAGTCCTTTATTGACTAAATTGTAACATGACGACCTATGTGATTTCGGCAGAACTTTTGAACCCTTAAGTTTGAGCTTGTGGGCTGACGTTCGACACACTCGATCGTTGTGAATCCACCTTTCAGATGAGGTCTCTTCCAAGCCTCTCGGAGGTCGTGCGGCCGAAACACGAGCATCGAAGCATTCCGTTTCGCTCCAGTAGTAGGCCTTTATTGACTAAATTGAAACATGACGACCTATGTGATTTCGGCAGAACTTTGAACCCTTAAGTTTGAGATTGTGGGCTGACGTTCGACACACTCGATCGTTGTGAATCCACCTTTCAGATGAGGTCTCTTCCAAGCCTCTCTGAGGTCGTGCGGCCGAAACACAAGCGTCGAAGCATTCCGTTTCGCTCCAGTCGTAGGCCTTTATTGACTAAATTGTAACATGACGACCGATATGATTTCGGCAGAACTTTTGAACCCTTAAGTTTGAGATTGTGGGCTGACGTTCGACACACTCGATCGTTGTGAATCCACCTTTCAGATGAGGTCTCTTCCAAGCCTCTCGTAGGTCCTGCGACCGAAACACGAGCGTCGAAGCATTCCGTTTCGCTCCAGTACTAGTCCTTTATTGACTAAATTGTAACATGACGACCTATGTGATTTCGGCAGAACTTTTGAACCCTTAAGTTTGAGCTTGTGGGCTGACGTTCGACACACTCGATCGTTGTGAATCCACTTTTCAGATGAGGTCTCTTCCAAGCCTCTCGGAGGTCGTGCGGCTGAAACACGAGCGTCGAAGCATTCCGTTTCGCTCCAGTAGTAGGCCTTTATTGACTAAATTGAAACATGACGACCTATGTGATTTCGGCAGAACTTTTGAACCCTTAGGTTTGAGCTTGTGGGCTGACGTTCGACACACTCGATCGTTGTGAATCCACCTTTCAGATGAGGTCTCTTCCAATCCTCTCGGAGTTCGTGCAGCCGAAACACGAGCTTCGAAGCATTCCGTTTCGCTCCAGTAGTTGGCCTTTATTGACTAAATTGTAACATGACGACCTATGTGATTTCGGCAGAACTTTTGATCCCTTAAGTTTGAGATTATGGGCTGACGTTCGACACACTCGATCGTTGTGAATCCACCTTTCAGATGAGGTCTCTTCCAAGCCTCTCGTAGGTCGTGCGACCGAAACACGAGCGTCGAAGCATTCCGTTTCGCTCCAGTACTAGTCCTTTATTGACTAAATTGTAACATGACGACCTATGTGATTTCGGCAGAACTTTTGAACCCTTAAGTTTGAGCTTGTGGGCTGACGTTCGACACCCTTGATCGTTGTGAATCCACCTTTCAGATGAGGTCTCTTCCAAGCCTCTCTGAGGTCGTGCGGCCGAAACACAAGCGTCGAAGCATTCCGTTTCGCTCCAGTCGTAGGCCTTTATTGACTAAATTGTAACATGACGAACCGATATGATTTCGGCAGAACTTTTGAACCCTTAAGTTTGAGATTGTGGGATGACGTTCGACACACTCGATCGTTGTGAATCCACCTTTCAGATGACGTCTCTTCCAAGCCTCTCGGAGGTCGTGCGGCTGAAACACGAGCGTCGAAGCATTCCGTTTCGCTCCAGTAGTAGGCCTTTATTGACTAAATTGAAACATGATGACCTATGTGATTTCGGCAGAACTTTTGATCCCTTAAGTTTGAGCTAGTGGGCTGACCTTCGACACACTCGATCGTTGTGAATCCACCTTTCAGATGATGTCTTTTCCAATCCTCTCGGAGTTCGTGCAGCCGAAACACGAGCTTCGAAGCATTCCGTTTCGCTCCAGTAGTTGGCCTTTATTGATTAAATTGTAACATGACGACCTATGTGATTTATGCAGAACTTTTGATCCCTTAAGTTTGAGCTAGTGGGCTGACCTTCGACACACTCGATCGTTGGGAATCCACCTTTCAGATGAGGTCTCTTCCAAACCTCTCGTAGGTCGTGCGGCCGAAACACGAGCGTCGAAGCATTCCGTTTCGCTCCAGGACTAGTCCTTTGACTAAATTGTAACATGACGACCTATGTGATTTCGGTAGAACTTTTGAACCCTTAAGTTTGAGCTTGTGGGCTAACGTTCGACACACTCGATCGTTGTGAATCCACCTTTCAGATGATGTCTTTTCCAATCCTCTCGGAGTTGGTGCAGCCGAAACACGAGCTTCGAAGCATTCCGTTTCGCTCCAGTAGTTGGCCTTTATTGATTAAATTGTAACATGACGACCTATGTGATTTATGCAGAACTTTTGAACCCTTAAGTTTGAACTAGTGGGCTGACGTTCGACACACTCGATCGTTGGGAATCCACCTTTCAGATGAGGTCTCTTCCAAGCCTCTCGTAGGTCCTGCGACCGAAACACGAGCGTCGAAGCATTCCGTTTCGCTCCAGTACTAGTCCTTTATTGACTAAATTGTAACATGACGACCTATGTGATTTCGGCAGAACTTTTGAACCCTTAAGTTTGAGCTTGTGGGCTGACGTTCGACACACTCGATCGTTGTGAATCCACTTTTCAGATGAGGTCTCTTCCAAGCCTCTCGGAGGTCGTGCGGCTGAAACACGAGCGTCGAAGCATTCCGTTTCGCTCCAGTAGTAGGCCTTTATTGACTAAATTGAAACATGACGACCTATGTGATTTCGGCAGAACTTTTGAACCCTTAGGTTTGAGCTTGTGGGCTGACGTTCGACACACTCGATCATTGTGAATCCACCTTTCAGATGAGGTCTCTTCCAATCCTCTCGGAGTTCGTGCAGCCGAAACACGAGCTTCGAAGCATTCCGTTTCGCTCCAGTAGTTGGCCTTTATTGACTAAATTGTAACATGACGACCTATGTGATTTCGGCAGAACTTTTGATCCCTTAAGTTTGAGATTATGGGCTGACGTTCGACACACTCGATCGTTGTGAATCCACCTTTCAGATGAGGTCTCTTCCAAGCCTCTCGTAGGTCGTGCGACCGAAACACGAGCGTCGAAGCATTCCGTTTCGCTCCAGTACTAGTCCTTTATTAACTAAATTGTAACATGACGACCTATGTGATTTCGGCAGAACTTTTGAACCCTTAAGTTTGAGCTTGTGGGCTGACGTTCGACACCCTTGATCGTTGTGAATCCACCTTTCAGATGAGGTCTCTTCCAAGCCTCTCTGAGGTCGTGCGGCCGAAACACAAGCGTCGAAGCATTCCGTTTCGCTCCAGTCGTAGGCCTTTATTGACTAAATTGTAACATGACGACCGATATGATTTCGGCAGAACTTTTGAACCCTTAAGTTTGAGATTGTGGGATGACGTTCGACACACTCGATCGTTGTGAATCCACCTTTCAGATGACGTCTCTTCCAAGCCTCTCGGAGGTCGTGCGGCTGAAACACGAGCGTCGAAGCATTCCGTTTCGCTCCAGTAGTAGGCCTTTATTGACTAAATTGAAACATGATGACCTATGTGATTTCGACAGAACTTTTGATCCCTTAAGTTTGAGCTAGTGGGCTGACCTTCGACACACTCGATCGTTGTGAATCCACCTTTCAGATGATGTCTTTTCCAATCCTCTCGGAGTTCGTGCAGCCGAAACACGAGCTTCGAAGCATTCCGTTTCGCTCCAGTAGTTGGCCTTTATTGATTAAATTGTAACATGACGACCTATGTGATTTATGCAGAACTTTTGAACCCTTAAGTTTGAACTAGTGGGCTGACGTTCGACACACTCGATCGTTGGGAATCCACCTTTCAGATGAGGTCTCTTCCAAACCTCTCGTAGGTCGTGCGGCCGAAACACGAGCGTCGAAGCATTCCGTTTCGCTCCAGGACTAGTCCTTTGACTAAATTGTAACATGACGACCTATGTGATTTCGGTAGAACTTTTGAACCCTTAAGTTTGAGCTTGTGGGCTAACGTTCGACACACTCGATCGTTGTGAATCCACCTTTCAGATGAGGTCTCTTCCAAGCCTCTCGGAGGTCGTGCGGCTGAAACACGAGCATCGAAGCATTCCGTTTCGCTCCAGTAGTAGGCCTTTATTGACTAAATTGAAACATGACGACCTATGTGATTTCGGCAGACCTTTGAACCCTTAAGTTTGAGATTGTGGGCTGACATTCGACACACTCGATCGTTGTGAATCCACCTTTCAGATGAGGTCTCTTCCAAGCCTCTCTGAGGTCGTGCGGCCGAAACACAAGCGTCGAAGCATTCCGTTTCGCTCCAGTCGTAGGCCTTTATTGACTAAATTGTAACATGACGACCGATATGATTTCGGCAGAACTTTTGAACCCTTAAGTTTGAGATTGTGGGCTGACGTTCGACACACTCGATCGTTGTGAATCCACCTTTCAGATGAGGTCTCTTCCAAGCCTCTCGTAGGTCCTGCGACCGAAACACGAGCGTCGAAGCATTCCGTTTCGCTCCAGTACTAGTCCTTTATTGACTAAATTGTAACATGACGACCTATGTGATTTCGGCAGAACTTTTGAACCCTTAAGTTTGAGCTTGTGGGCTGACGTTCGACACACTCGATCGTTGTGAATCCACTTTTCAGATGAGGTCTCTTCCAAGCCTCTCGGAGGTCGTGCGGCTGAAACACGAGCGTCGAAGCATTCCGTTTCGCTCCAGTAGTAGGCCTTTATTGACTAAATTGAAACATGACGACCTATGTGATTTCGGCAGAACTTTTGAACCCTTAGGTTTGAGCTTGTGGGCTGACGTTCGACACACTCGATCGTTGTGAATCCACCTTTCAGATGAGGTCTCTTCCAATCCTCTCGGAGTTCGTGCAGCCGAAACACGAGCTTCGAAGCGTTCCGTTTCGCTCCAGTAGTAGGCCTTTATTGACTAAATTGTAACATGACGACCTATGTGATTTCGGCAGAACTTTTGATCCCTTAAGTTTGAGATTATGGGCTGACGTTCGACACACTCGATCGTTGTGAATCCACCTTTCAGATGAGGTCTCTTCCAAGCCTCTCGGAGGTCGTGCGGCCGAAACACGAGCGTCGAAGCATTCCGTTTCGCTCCAGTACTAGTCCTTTATTGACTAAATTGTAACATGACGACCTATGTGATTTCGGCAGAACTTTTGAACCCTTAAGTTTGAGCTAGTGGGCTGACCTTCGACACACTCGATCGTTGTGAATCCACCTTTCAGATGAGGTCTCTTCCAAGCCTCTCTGAGGTCGTGCGGCCGAAACACAAGCGTCGAAGCATTCCGTTTCGCTCCAGTCGTAGGCCTTTATTGACTAAATTGTAACATGACGACCGATATGATTTCGGCAGAACTTTTGAACCCTTAAGTTTGAGATTGTGGGATGACGTTCGACACACTCGATCGTTGTGAATCCACCTTTCAGATGACGTCTCTTCCAAGCCTCTCGGAGGTCGTGCAGCCGAAACACGAGCGTCGAAGCATTCCGTTTCGCTCCAGTAGTAGGCCTTTATTGACTAAATTGAAACATGACGACCTATGTGATTTCGGCAGAACTTTTGATCCCTTAAGTTTGAGCTAGTGGGCTGACCTTCGACACACTCGATCGTTGTGAATCCACCTTTCAGATGATGTCTCTTCCAATCCTCTCGGAGTTCGTGCGAGCCGAAACACGAGCTTCGAAGCATTCCGTTTCGCTCCAGTAGTGGCCTTTATTGACTAAATTGTAACATGACGACCTATGTGATTTATGCAGAACTTTTGAACCCTTAAGTTTGAGCTAGTGGGCTGACGTTCGACACACTCGATCGTTGGGAATCCACCTTTCAGATGAGGTCTCTTCCAAACCTCTCGTAGGTCGTGCGGCCGAAACACGAGCGTCGAAGCATTCCGTTTCGCTCCAGTACTAGTCCTTTTGACTAAATTGTAACATGACGACCTATGTGATTTCGGCAGAACTTTTGAACCCTTAAGTTTGAGCTTGTGGGCTGACGTTCGACACACTCGATCGTTGTGAATCCACCTTTCAGATGAGGTCTCTTCCAAGCCTCTCGGAGGTCGTGCGGCCGAAACACGAGCGTCGAAGCATTCCGTTTCGCTCCAGTAGTAGGCCTTTATTGACTAAATTGTAAACATGACGACCTATGTGATTTCGGCAGAACTTTTGAACCCTTAAGTTTGAGATTGTGGGCTGACGTTCGACACACTCGATCGTTGTGAATCCACCTTTCAGATGAGGTCTCTTCCAAGCCTCTCGTGAGGTCGTGCGGCCGAAACACGAGCGTCGAAGCATTCCGTTTCGCTCCAGTACTAGTCCTTTATTGACTAAATTGTAACATGACGACCTATGTGATTTCGGCAGAACTTTTGAACCCTTAAGTTTGAGCTTGTGGGCTGACGTTCGACACACTCGATCGTTGTGAATCCACTTTTCAGATGAGGTCTCTTCCAAGCCTCTCGGAGGTCGTGCGGCTGAAACACGAGCGTCGAAGCATTCCGTTTCGCTCCAGTAGTAGGCCTTTATTGACTAAATTGTAACATGACGACCGATGTGATTTCGGCAGAACTTTTGAACCCTTAAGTTTGAGATTGTGGGCTGACGTTCGACACACTCGATCGTTGTGAATCCACCTTTCAGATGAGGTCTCTTCCAATCCTCTCGGAGTTCGTGCAGCCGAAACACGAGCTCGAAGCATTCCGTTTCGCTCCAGTAGTTGGCCTTTCTTGACTAAATTGTAACATGACGACCTATGTGATTTCGGCAGAACTTTTGAACCCTTAAGTTTGAGATTGTGGGCTGACATTCGACACACTCGATCGTTGTGAATCCACCTTTCAGATGAGGTCTCTGCAATCCTCTCGGAGTTCGTGCGGCCGAGCGACGACTGTCGAAGCATTCAGTTTCGCTCCAGTCGTAGGCCTTTATTGACTAAATTGTAACATGTCGACCTATGTGATTTCGGCAGAACTTTTGAACCCTTAAGTTTGAACTAGTGGGCTGACGTTCGACACACTCGATCGTTGTGAATCCACCTTTCAGATGAGGTCTCTTCCAAGCCTCTCGGAGGTCGTGCGACCGAAACACGAGCGTCGAAGCATTCCGTTTCGCTCCAGTACTAGTCCTTTATTGACTAAATTGTAACATGACGACCTATGTGATTTCGGCAGAACTTTTGAACCCTTAAGTTTGAGCTTGTGGGCTGACGTTCGACACACTCGATCGTTGTGAATCCACCTTTCAGATGAGGTCTCTTCCAAGCCTCTCGGAGGTCGTGCGGCTGAAACACGAGCGTCGAAGCATTCCGTTTCGCTCCAGTAGTAGGCCTTTATTGACTAAATTGAAACATGACGACCTATGTGATTTCGGCAGAACCTTTGAACCCTTAAGTTTGAGCTAGTGGGCTGACGTTCGACACACTCGATCGTTGTGAATCCACTTTTCAGATGAGGTCTCTTCCAAGCCTCTCGGAGGTCGTGCGGCCGAAACACGAGCTTCGAAGCATTCCGTTTCGCTCCAGTAGTAGGCCTTTATTGACTAAATTGTAACATGATGACCTATGTGATTTCGGCAGAACTTTTGAACCCTTAAGTTTGAGCTAGTAGGCTGACATTCGACACACTCGATCGTTTTGAATCCACCTTTCAGATGAGGTCTCTTGCAATCCTCTCGAGAGTTCGTGCGGCCGAAGCGACGAGCGTCGAAGCATTCCGTTTCGCTCCAGTAGTAGGCCTTTATTGACTAAATTGTAACATGTCGACCTATGTGATTTCGGCAGAACTTTAGAACCCTTAAGTTTGAGCTAGTAGGCTGACATTCGACACACTCGATCGTTGTGAATCCACCTTTCAGATGAGGTCTCTTCCAAGCCTCTCGGAGGTCGTGCGGCTGAAACACGAGCGTCGAAGCATTCCGTTTCGCTCCAGTAGTAGGCCTTTATTGACTAAATTGTAACATGACGACCTATGTGATTTCGGCAGAACTTTAGAACCCTTAAGTTTGAGCTAGTGGGCTGACATTCGACACACTCGATCGTTTGTGAATCCACCTTTCAGATGAGGTCTCTTCCAAGCCTCTCGGAGGTCGTGCGGCTGAAACACGAGCGTCGAAGCATTCCGTTTCGCTCCAGTAGTAGGCCTTTATTGACTAAATTGAAACATGACGACCTATGTGATTTCGGCAGAACTTTTGAACCCTTAAGTTTTGAGACTAGTGGGCTGACGTTCGACACACTCGATCGTTGTGAATCCACCTTTCAGATGAGGTCTCTTCCAAGCCTCTCGGAGGTCGTGCGGCCGAAACACGAGCGTCGAAGCATTCCGTTTCGCTCCCAGTAGTAGTCCTTTATTGACTAAATTGTAACATGACGACCTATGTGATTTCGGCAGAACTTTTGAACCCTTAAGTTTGAGCTTGTGGGCTGACGTTTCGACACACTCGATCGTTGTGAATCCACCTTTCAGATGAGGTCTCCTCCAAGCCTCTCGTAGGTCGTGCGACCGAAACACGAGCGTCGAAGCATTCCGTTTCGCTCCAGTACTAGTCCTTTATTGACTAAATTGTAACATGACGACCTATGTGATTTCGGCAGAACTTTGAACCCTTAAGTTTGAGCTTGTGGGCTGACGTTCGACACACTCGATCGTTGTGAATCCACCTTTCAGATGAGGTCTCTTCCAAGCCTCTCGGAGGTCGTGCGGCTGAAACACGAGCGTCGAAGCATTCCGTTTCGCTCCAGTAGTAGGCCTTTATTGACTAAATTGTAAACATGACGACCTATGTGATTTCGGCAGAACTTTTGAACCCTTAAGTTTGAGCTGTGGGCTGACGTTCGACACACTCGATCGTTGTGAATCCACCTTTCAGATGAGGTCTCTTCCAATCCTCTCGGAGTTCGTGCAGCCGAACACGAGCTTCGAAGCATTCCGTTTCGCTCCAGTAGTAGGCCTTTATTGACTAAATTGTAACATGACGACCTATGTGATTTCGGCAGAACTTTTGAACCCTTAAGTTTGAGATTAGTGGGCTGACGTTCGACACACTCGATCGTTGTGAATCCACCTTTCAGATGAGGTCTCTTCCAAGCCTCTCGTAGGTCGTGCGACCGAAACACGAGCGTCGAAGCATTCCGTTTCGCTCCAGTACTAGTCCTTTATTGACTAAATTGTAACATGACGACCTATGTGATTTCGGCAGAACTTTTGAACCCTTAAGTTTGAGCTTGTGGGCTGACGTTCGACACACTCGATCGTTGTGAAACCACCTTTCAGATGAGGTCTCTTCCAAGCCTCTCGGAGGTCGTGCGGCTGAAACACGAGCGTCGAAGCATTCCGTTTCGCTCCAGTAGTTGGCCTTTATTGACTAAATTGAAACATGACGACCTATGTGATTTCGGCAGAACCTTTGAACCCTTAAGTTTGAGCTAGTGGGCTGACGTTTGACACACTCGATCGTTGTGAATCCACTTTTCAGATGAGGTCTCTTCCAAGCCTCTCGGAGGTCGTGCAGCCGAAACACGAGCTTCGAAGCATTCCGTTTCGCTCCAGGAGTAGGCCTTTATTGACTAAATTGTCACATGATGAACTTTGTGATTTCGGCAGAACTTTTGAACCTTAAGTTTGAGCTAGTAGACTGACATTCGACACACTCGATCGTTTTGAATCCACCTTTCAGATGAGGTCTCTTGCAATCCTCTCAGAGTTCGTGCGGCCGAGCGGCGACTGTCAAAGCATTCAGTTTCGCTCCAGTCGTAGGCCTTTATTGACTAAATTGTAACATGTCGACCTATATGATTTCGGCAGAACTTTAGAACCCTTAAGTTTGAGCTAGTAGGCTGACATTCGACACACTCGATCGTTTTGAATCCACCTTTCAGATGAGGTGTCTTCCAAGCCTCTCGGAGGTCGTGCGGCTGAAACACGAGCGTCGAAGCATTCCGTTTCGCTCCAGTAGTAGGCCTTTATTGACTAAATTGTAACATGTCGACCTATGTGATTTCGGCAGAACTTTTGAACCCTTAAGTTTGAACTAGTGGGCTGACGTTCGACACACTCGATCGTTGGGAATCCACCTTTCAGATGAGGTCTCTTCCAAACCTCTCGTAGGTCGTGCGGCCGAAACACGAGCGTCGAAGCATTCCGTTTCGCTCCAGGACTAGTCCTTTGACTAAATTGTAACATGACGACCTATGTGATTTCGGCAGAACTTTTGAACCCTTAAGTTTGAGCTTGTGGGCTGACGTTCGACACACTCGATCGTTGTGAATCCACCTTTCAGATGAGGTCTCTTCCAAGCCTCTCGGAGGTCGTGCGGCTGAAACACGAGCATCGAAGCATTCCGTTTCGCTCCAGTAGTAGGCCTTTATTGACTAAATTGAAACATGACGACCTATGTGATTTCGGCAGAACTTTTGAACCCTTAAGTTTGAGATTGTGGGCTGACATTCGACACACTCGATCGTTGTGAATCCACCTTTCAGATGAGGTCTCTTCCAAGCCTCTCGTAGGTCCTGCGACCGAAACACGAGCGTCGAAGCATTCCGTTTCGCTCCAGTACTAGTCCTTTATTGACTAAATTGTAACTTGACGACCTATGTGATTTCGGCAGAACTTTTGAACCCTTAAGTTTGAGCTTGTGGGCTGACGTTCGACACACTCGATCGTTGTGAATCCACTTTTCAGATGAGGTCTCTTCCAAGCCTCTCGGAGGTCGTGCGGCTGAAACACGAGCGTCGAAGCATTCCGTTTCGCTCCAGTAGTTGGCCTTTATTGACTAAATTGTAACATGACGACCGATATGATTTCGGCAGAACTTTTGAACCCTTAAGTTTGAGATTGTGGGCTGACGTTCGACACACTCGATCGTTGTGAATCCACCTTTCAGATGAGGTCTCTTCCAATCCTCTCGGAGTTCGTGCAGCCGAAACACGAGCTTCGAAGCATTCGGTTTCGCTCCAATAGTAGGCCTTTCTTGACTAAATTGTAACATGACGACCTATGTGATTTCGGCAGAACCTTTGAACCCTTAAGTTTGAGATTGTGGGCTGACATTCGACACACTCGATCGTTGTGAATCCACCTTTCAGATGAGGTCTCTTCCAAGCCTCTCTGAGGTCGTGCGGCCGAAACACAAGCGTCGAAGCATTCCGTTTCGCTCCAGTCGTAGGCCTTTATTGACTAAATTGTAACATGACGACCGATATGATTTCGGCAGAACTTTTGAACCCTTAAGTTTGAGATTGTGGGCTGACGTTCGACACACTCGATCGTTGTGAATCCACCTTTCAGATGAGGTCTCTTCCAAGCCTCTCGTAAGTCGTGCGACCGAAACACGAGCGTCGAAGCATTCCGTTTCGCTCCAGTACTAGTCCTTTATTGACTAAATTGTAACTTGACGACCTATGTGATTTCGGCAGAACTTTTGAACCCTTAAGTTTGAGCTTGTGGGCTGACGTTCGACACACTCGATCGTTGTGAATCCACTTTTCAGATGAGGTCTCTTCCAAGCCTCTCGGAGGTCGTGCGGCTGAAACACGAGCGTCGAAGCATTCCGTTTCGCTCCAGTAGTTGGCCTTTATTGACTAAATTGTAACATGACGACCGATATGATTTCGGCAGAACTTTTGAACCCTTAAGTTTGAGATTGTGGGCTGACATTCGACACACTCGATCGTTGTGAATCCACCTTTCAGATGAGGTCTCTTCCAAGCCTCTCTGAGGTCGTGCGGCCGAAACACAAGCGTCGAAGCATTCCGTTTCGCTCCAGTCGTAGGCCTTTATTGACTAAATTGTAACATGACGACCGATATGATTTCGGCAGAACTTTTGAACCCTTAAGTTTGAGATTGTGGGCTGACGTTCGACACACTCGATCGTTGTGAATCCACCTTTCAGATGAGGTCTCTTCCAAGCCTCTCGTAAGTCGTGCGACCGAAACACGAGCGTCGAAGCATTCCGTTTCGCTCCAGTACTAGTCCTTTATTGACTAAATTGTAACATGACGACCTATGTGATTTCGGCAGAACTTTTGACCCCTTAAGTTTGAGCTTGTGGGCTGACGTTTGACACACTCGATCGTTGTGAAACCACCTTTCAGATGAGGTCTCTTCCAAGCCTCTCGGAGGTCGTGCGGCTGAAACACGAGCGTCGAAGCATTCCGTTTCGCTCCAGTAGTTGGCCTTTATTGACTAAATTGAAACATGACGACCTATGTGATTTCGGCAGAACCTTTGAACCCTTAAGTTTGAGATTGTGGGCTGACGTTCGACACACTCGATCGTTGTGAATCCACCTTTCAGATGAGGTCTCTTCCAAGCCTCTCGGAGGTCGTGCAGCTGAAACACGAGCTTCGAAGCATTCCGTTTCGCTCCAGGAGTAGGCCTTTATTGACTAAATTGTCACATGATGACCTTTGTGATTTCGGCAGAACTTTTGAACCTTTAAGTTTGAGCTAGTAGACTGACATTCGACACACTCGATCGTTTTGAATCCACCTTTCAGATGAGGTCTCTTGCAATCCTCTCGGAGTTCGTGCGGCCGAGCGGCGACTGTCAAAGCATTCAGTTTCGCTCCAGTCGTAGGCCTTTATTGACTAAATTGTAACATGTCGACCTATGTGATTTCGGCAGAACTTTTGAACCCTTAAGTTTGAACTAGTGGGCTGACGTTCGACACACTCGATCGTTGTGAATCCACCTTTCAGATGATGTCTTTTCCAATCCTCTCGGAGTTCGTGCAGCCGAAACACGAGCTTCGAAGCATTCCGTTTCGCTCCAGTAGTTGGCCTTTATTGACTAAATTGTAACATGACGACCTATGTGATTTATGCAGAACTTTTGAACCCTTAAGTTTGAACTAGTGGGCTGACGTTCGACACACTCGATCGTTGGGAATCCACCTTTCAGATGAGGTCTCTTCCAAACCTCTCGTAGGTCGTGCGGCCGAAACACGAGCGTCGAAGCATTCCGTTTCGCTCCAGGACTAGTCCTTTGACTAAATTGTAACATGACGACCTATGTGATTTCGGCAGAACTTTTGAACCCTTAAGTTTGAGCTTGTGGGCTGACGTTCGACACACTCGATCGTTGTGAATCCACCTTTCAGATGAGGTCTCTTCCAAGCCTCTCGGAGGTCGTGCGGCTGAAACACGAGCATCGAAGCATTCCGTTTCGCTCCAGTATTAGGCCTTTATTGACTAAATTGAAACATGACGACCTATGTGATTTCGGCAGAACTTTTGAACCCTTAAGTTTGAGATTGTGGGCTGACATTCGACACACTCGATCGTTGTGAATCCACCTTTCAGATGAGGTCTCTTCCAAGCCTCTCTGAGGTCGTGCGGCCGAAACACAAGCGTCGAAGCATTCCGTTTCGCTCCAGTCGTAGGCCTTTATTGACTAAATTGTAACATGACGACCGATATGATTTCGGCAGAACTTTTGAACCCTTAAGTTTGAGATTGTGGGCTGACGTTCGACACACTCGATCGTTGTGAATCCACCTTTCAGATGAGGTCTCTTCCAAGCCTCTCGTAGGTCCTGCGACCGAAACACGAGCGTCGAAGCATTCCGTTTCGCTCCAGTACTAGTCCTTTATTGACTAAATTGTAACTTGACGACCTATGTGATTTCGGCAGAACTTTTGAACCCTTAAGTTTGAGCTTGTGGGCTGACGTTCGACACACTCGATCGTTGTGAATCCACTTTTCAGATGAGGTCTCTTCCAAGCCTCTCGGAGGTCGTGCGGCTGAAACACGAGCGTCGAAGCATTCCGTTTCGCTCCAGTAGTTGGCCTTTATTGACTAAATTGTAACATGACGACCGATATGATTTCGGCAGAACTTTTGAACCCTTAAGTTTGAGATTGTGGGCTGACGTTCGACACACTCGATCGTTGTGAATCCACCTTTCAGATGAGGTCTCTTCCAATCCTCTCGGAGTTCGTGCAGCCGCAACACGAGCTTCGAAGCATTCGGTTTCGCTCCAATAGTAGGCCTTTCTTGACTAAATTGTAACATGACGACCTATGTGATTTCGGCAGAACCTTTGAACCCTTAAGTTTGAGATTGTGGGCTGACATTCGACACACTCGATCGTTGTGAATCCACCTTTCAGATGAGGTCTCTTCCAAGCCTCTCTGAGGTCGTGCGGCCGAAACACAAGCGTCGAAGCATTCTGTTTCGCTCCAGTCGTAGGCCTTTATTGACTAAATTGTAACATGACGACCGATATGATTTCGGCAGAACTTTTGAACCCTTAAGTTTGAGATTGTGGGCTGACGTTCGACACACTCGATCGTTGTGAATCCACCTTTCAGATGAGGTCTCTTCCAAGCCTCTCGTAAGTCGTGCGACCGAAACACGAGCGTCGAAGCATTCCGTTTCGCTCCAGTACTAGTCCTTTATTGACTAAATTGTAACATGACGACCTATGTGATTTCGGCACAACTTTTGAACCCTTAAGTTTGAGCTTGTGGGCTGACGTTTGACACACTCGATCGTTGTGAAACCACCTTTCAGATGAGGTCTCTTCCAAGCCTCTCGGAGGTCGTGCGGCTGAAACACGAGCGTCGAAGCATTCTGTTTCGCTCCAGTAGTTGGCCTTTATTGACTAAATTGAAACATGACGACCTATGTGATTTCGGCAGAACCTTTGAACCCTTAAGTTTGAGATTGTGGGCTGACGTTCGACACACTCGATCGTTGTGAATCCACCTTTCAGATGAGGTCTCTTCCAAGCCTCTCGTAAGTCGTGCGACCGAAACACGAGCGTCGAAGCATTCCGTTTCGCTCCAGTACTAGTCCTTTATTGACTAAATTGTAACATGACGACCTATGTGATTTCGGCACAACTTTTGAACCCTTAAGTTTGAGCTTGTGGGCTGACGTTTGACACACTCGATCGTTGTGAAACCACCTTTCAGATGAGGTCTCTTCCAAGCCTCTCGGAGGTCGTGCGGCTGAAACACGAGCGTCGAAGCATTCCGTTTCGCTCCAGTAGTTGGCCTTTATTGACTAAATTGAAACATGACGACCTATGTGATTTCGGCAGAACCTTTGAACCCTTAAGTTTGAGATTGTGGGCTGACGTTCGACACACTCGATCGTTGTGAATCCACCTTTCAGATGAGGTCTCTTCCAAGCCTCTCGGAGGTCGTGCGGCCGAAACACAAGCGTCGAAGCATTCCGTTTCGCTCCAGTCGTAGGCCTTTATTGACTAAATTGTAACATGACGACCGATATGATTTCGGCAGAACTTTTGAACCCTTAAGTTTGAGATTGTGGGATGACGTTCAACACACTCGATCGTTGTGAATCCACCTTTCAGATGACGTCTCTTCCAAGCCTCTCGGAGGTCGTGCGGCTGAAACACGAGCGTCGAAGCATTCCGTTTCGCTCCAGTAGTAGGCCTTTATTGACTAAATTGAAACATGATGACCTATGTGATTTCGGCAGAACTTTTGATCCCTTAAGTTTGAGCTAGTGGGCTGACCTTCGACACACTCGATCGTTGTGAATCCACCTTTCAGATGATGTCTTTTCCAATCCTCTCGGAGTTCGTGCAGCCGAAACACGAGCTTCGAAGCATTCCGTTTCGCTCCAGTAGTTGGCCTTTATTGACTAAATTGTAACATGACGACCTATGTGATTTATGCAGAACTTTTGAACCCTTAAGTTTGAACTAGTGGGCTGACGTTCGACACACTCGATCGTTGGGAATCCACCTTTCAGATGAGGTCTCTTCCAAACCTCTCGTAGGTCGTGCGGCCGAAACACGAGCGTCGAAGCATTCCGTTTCGCTCCAGGACTAGTCCTTTGACTAAATTGTAACATGACGACCTATGTGATTTCGGCAGAACTTTTGAACCCTTAAGTTTGAGCTTGTGGGCTGACGTTCGACACACTCGATCGTTGTGAATCCACCTTTCAGATGAGGTCTCTTCCAAGCCTCTCGGAGGTCGTGCGGCTGAAACACGAGCATCGAAGCATTCCGTTTCGCTCCAGTAGTAGGCCTTTATTGACTAAATTGAAACATGACGACCTATGTGATTTCGGCAGAACTTTTGAACCCTTAAGTTTGAGATTGTGGGCTGACATTCGACACACTCGATCGTTGTGAATCCACCTTTCAGATGAGGTCTCTTCCAAGCCTCTCTGAGGTCGTGCGGCCGAAACACAAGCGTCGAAGCATTCCGTTTCGCTCCAGTCGTAGGCCTTTATTGACTAAATTGTAACATGACGACCGATATGATTTCGGCAGAAATTTTGAACCCTTAAGTTTGAGATTGTGGGCTGACGTTCGACACACTCGATCGTTGTGAATCCACCTTTCAGATGAGGTCTCTTCCAAGCCTCTCGGAGGTCGTGCGGCTGAAACACGAGCGTCGAAGCATTCCGTTTCGCTCCAGTAGTTGGCCTTTATTGACTAAATTGAAACATGACGACCTATGTGATTTCGGCAGAACCTTTGAACCCTTAAGTTTGAGATTGTGGGCTGACGTTCGACACACTCGATCGTTGTGAATCCACCTTTCAGATGAGGTCTCTTCCAAGCCTCTCGGAGGTCGTGCGGCCGAAACACAAGCGTCGAAGCATTCCGTTTCGCTCCAGTCGTAGGCCTTTATTGACTAAATTGTAACATGACGACCGATATGATTTCGGCAGAACTTTTGAACCCTTAAGTTTGAGATTGTGGGATGACGTTCAACACACTCGATCGTTGTGAATCCACCTTTCAGATGACGTCTCTTCCAAGCCTCTCGGAGGTCGTGCAGCTGAAACACGAGCGTCGAAGCATTCCGTTTCGCTCCAGTAGTAGGCCTTTATTGACTAAATTGAAACATGATGACCTATGTGATTTCGGCAGAACTTTTGATCCCTTAAGTTTGAGCTAGTGGGCTGACCTTCGACACACTCGATCGTTGTGAATCCACCTTTCAGATGATGTCTTTTCCAATCCTCTCGGAGTTCGTGCAGCCGAAACACGAGCTTCGAAGCATTCCGTTTCGCTCCAGTAGTTGGCCTTTATTGACTAAATTGTAACATGACGACCTATGTGATTTATGCAGAACTTTTGAACCCTTAAGTTTGAACTAGTGGGCTGACGTTCGACACACTCGATCGTTGGGAATCCACCTTTCAGATGAGGTCTCTTCCAAACCTCTCGTAGGTCGTGCGGCCGAAACACGAGCGTCGAAGCATTCCGTTTCGCTCCAGGACTAGTCCTTTGACTAAATTGTAACATGACGACCTATGTGATTTCGGCAGAACTTTTGAACCCTTAAGTTTGAGCTTGTGGGCTGACGTTCGACACACTCGATCGTTGTGAATCCACCTTTCAGATGAGGTCTCTTCCAAGCCTCTCGGAGGTCGTGCGGCTGAAACACGAGCATCGAAGCATTCCGTTTCGCTCCAGTAGTAGGCCTTTATTGACTAAATTGAAACATGACCACCTATGTGATTTCGGCAGAACTTTTGAACCCTTAAGTTTGAGATTGTGGGCTGACATTCGACACACTCGATCGTTGTGAATCCACCTTTCAGATGAGGTCTCTTCCAAGCCTCTCTGAGGTCGTGCGGCCGAAACACAAGCGTCGAAGCATTCCGTTTCGCTCCAGTCGTAGGCCTTTATTGACTAAATTGTAACATGACGACCGATATGATTTCGGCAGAACTTTTGAACCCTTAAGTTTGAGATTGTGGGCTGACGTTCGACACACTCGATCGTTGTGAATCCACCTTTCAGATGAGGTCTCTTCCAAGCCTCTCGTAGGTCCTGCGACCGAAACACGAGCGTCGAAGCATTCCGTTTCGCTCCAGTACTAGTCCTTTATTGACTAAATTGTAACTTGACGACCTATGTGATTTCGGCAGAACTTTTGAACCCTTAAGTTTGAGCTTGTGGGCTGACGTTCGACACACTCGATCGTTGTGAATCCACTTTTCAGATGAGGTCTCTTCCAAGCCTCTCGGAGGTCGTGCGGCTGAAACACGAGCGTCGAAGCATTCCGTTTCGCTCCAGTAGTTGGCCTTTATTGACTAAATTGTAACATGACGACCGATATGATTTCGGCAGAACTTTTGAACCCTTAAGTTTGAGATTGTGGGCTGACGTTCGACACACTCGATCGTTGTGAATCCACCTTTCAGATGAGGTCTCTTCCAATCCTCTCGGAGTTCGTGCAGCCGAAACACGAGCTTCGAAGCATTCGGTTTCGCTCCAATAGTAGGCCTTTCTTGACTAAATTGTAACATGACGACCTATGTGATTTCGGCAGAACCTTTGAACCCTTAAGTTTGAGATTGTGGGCTGACATTCGACACACTCGATCGTTGTGAATCCACCTTTCAGATGAGGTCTCTTCCAAGCCTCTCTGAGGTCGTGCGGCCGAAACACAAGCGTCGAAGCATTCCGTTTCGCTCCAGTCGTAGGCCTTTATTGACTAAATTGTAACATGACGACCGATATGATTTCGGCAGAACTTTTGAACCCTTAAGTTTGAGATTGTGGGCTGACGTTCGACACACTCGATCGTTGTGAATCCACCTTTCAGATGAGGTCTCTTCCAAGCCTCTCGTAAGTCGTGCGACCGAAACACGAGCGTCGAAGCATTCCGTTTCGCTCCAGTACTAGTCCTTTATTGACTAAATTGTAACTTGACGACCTATGTGATTTCGGCAGAACTTTTGAACCCTTAAGTTTGAGCTTGTGGGCTGACGTTCGACACACTCGATCGTTGTGAATCCACTTTTCAGATGAGGTCTCTTCCAAGCCTCTCGGAGGTCGTGCGGCTGAAACACGAGCGTCGAAGCATTCCGTTTCGCTCCAGTAGTTGGCCTTTATTGACTAAATTGTAACATGACGACCGATATGATTTCGGCAGAACTTTTGAACCCTTAAGTTTGAGATTGTGGGCTGACGTTCGACACACTCGATCGTTGTGACTCCACCTTTCAGATGAGGTCTCTTCCAATCCTCTCGGAGTTCGTGCAGCCGAAACACGAGCTTCGAAGCATTCGGTTTCGCTCCAATAGTAGGCCTTTCTTGACTAAATTGTAACATGACGACCTATGTGATTTCGGCAGAACCTTTGAACCCTTAAGTTTGAGATTGTGGGCTGACATTCGACACACTCGATCGTTGTGAATCCACCTTTCAGATGAGGTCTCTTCCAAGCCTCTCTGAGGTCGTGCGGCCGAAACACAAGCGTCGAAGCATTCCGTTTCGCTCCAGTCGTAGGCCTTTATTGACTAAATTGTAACATGATGACCTTTGTGATTTCGGCAGAACTTTTGAACCTTTAAGTTTGAGCTAGTAGACTGACATTCGACACACTCGATCGTTTTGAATCCACCTTTCAGATGAGGTCTCTTGCAATCCTCTCGGAGTTCGTGCGGCCGAGCGGCGACTGTCAAAGCATTCAGTTTCGCTCCAGTCGTAGGCCTTTATTGACTAAATTGTAACATGTCGACCTATGTGATTTCGGCAGAACTTTTGAACCCTTAAGTTTGAACTAGTGGGCTGACGTTCGACACACTCGACCGTTGTGAATCCACCTTTCAGATGAGGTCTCTTCCAAGCCTCTCGGAGGTCGTGCGACCGAAACACGAGCGTCGAAGCATTCCGTTTCGCTCCAGTACTAGTCCTTTATTGACTAAATTGTAACATGACGACCTATGTGATTTCGGCAGAACTTTTGAACCCTTAAGTTTGAGCTAGTAGACTGACATTCGACACACTCGATCGTTTTGAATCCACCTTTCAGATGAGGTCTCTTGCAATCCTCTCGGAGTTCGTGCGGCCGAGCGGCGACTGTCAAAGCATTCAGTTTCGCTCCAGTCGTAGGCCTTTATTGACTAAATTGTAACATGTCGACCTATATGATTTCGGCAGAACTTTAGAACCCTTAAGTTTGAGCTAGTAGGCTGACATTCGACACACTCGATCGTTTTGAATCCACCTTTCAGATGAGGTCTCTTCCAAGCCTCTCGGAGGTCGTGCGGCTGAAACACGAGCGTCGAAGCATTCCGTTTCGCTCCAGTAGTAGGCCTTTATTGACTAAATTGTAACATGTCGACCTATGTGATTTCGGCAGAACTTTAGAACCCTTAAGTTTGAGCTAGTAGGCTGACATTCGACACACTCGATCGTTTTGAATCCACCTTTCAGATGAGGTCTCTTCCAAGCCTCTCGGAGGTCGTGCGGCTGTAACACGAGCGTCGAAGCATTCCGTTTCGCTCCAGTAGTAGGCCTTTATTGACTAAATTGAAACATGACGACCTATGTGATTTCGGAAGAACGTTTGAACCCTTAATTTTGAACTAGTGGGCTGACGTTTGACACACTCGATCGTTGTGAATCCACCTTTCAGATGAGGTCTCTTCCAAGCCTCTCGGAGGTCGTGCGGCCGAAACACGAGCGTCGAAGCATTCCGTTTCGCTCCAGTAGTAGGCCTATATTGACTAAATTGTAACATGACGACCTATGTGATTTCGGCAGAACTTTTGAACCCTTAAGTTTGAGCTCGTGGGCTGACTTCGACGCACTCGATCGTTTTTAATCCACCTTTCAAATGAGGTCTCTTCCAATCCTCTCGGAGGTCGTGCGGCTGAAACACGAGCGTCGAAGCATTCCGTTTCGCTCCAGGAGTAGGCCTTTATTGACTAAATTGTCACATGATGACCTTTGTGATTTCGGCAGAACTTTTGAACCTGTAAGTTTGAGCTAGGAGACTGACATTCGACACACTCGATCGTTTTGAATCCACCTTTCAGATGAGGTCTCTTGCAATCCTCTCGGAGTTCGTGCGGCCGAGCGGCGACTGTCAAAGCATTCAGTTTCGCTCCAGTAGTAGGCCTTTATTGACTAAATTGTCACATGATGACCTATGTGATTTCGGCAGAACTTTAGAACCCTTAAGTTTGAGCTAGTAGGCTGACCTTCGAGACACTCGATCGTTTTGAATCCACCTTTCAGATGACGTCTTTTCCAAGCTTCTCGGAGGTCGTGCGGCCGAAACACGAGCGTCGAATCATTCCGTTTCGCTCCAGTAGTAGGCCTTTATTGACGAAATTGAAACATGACGACCTATGTGATTTCGGCAGAACTTTTGATCCCTTAAGTTTGAGCTAGTGGGCTGACGTTCGACACACTCGATCGTTTTGAATCCACCTTTCAGATGACGTCTTTTCCAAGCTTCTCGGAGGTCGTGCGGCCGAAACACGAGCGTCGAAGCATTCCGTTTCGCTCCAGTAGTAGGCCTTTATTGACGAAATTGAAACATGACGACCTATGTGATTTCGGCAGAACGTTTGATCCCTTAAGTTTGAGCTAGTGGGCTGACGTTCGACACACTCGATCGTTGTGAATCCACCTTTCAGATGATGTGTCTTCCAATCCTCTCGGAGTTCGTGCAGCCAAAACACGAGCTTCGAACCATTCCGTTTCGCTCCAGTAATTGGCCTTTATTGACTAAATTGTAACATTACGACCTATGTGATTTCGGCAGAACTTTTGAACCCTTAAGTTTGAGCTTGTGGGCTGACGTTCGACACACTCGATCGTTGTGAATCCACCTTTCAGATGAGGTCTCTTCCAAGCCTCTCGGAGGTCGTGCGGCTCAAACACGAGCGTCGAAGCCTTCCGTTTCGCTCCAGTAGTTGGCCTTTATTGACTAAATTGAAACATGACGACCTATGTGATTTCGGCAGAACTTTTGAACCCTTAAGTTTGAGATTGTGGGCTGACGTTCGACACACTCGATCGTTGTGAATCCATCTTTCAGATGAGGTCTCTTCCAAGCCTCTCGGAGGTCGTGCAGCCGAAACACGAGCTTCGAAGCATTCCGTTTCGCTCCAGGAGTAGGCCTTTATTGACTAAATTGTCACATGATGACCTTTGTGATTTCGGCAGAACTTTTGAACCTTTAAGTTTGAGCTTGTAGACTGACATTCGACACACTCGATCGATTTGAATCCACCTTTCAGATGAGGTCTCTTGCAATCCTCTCGGAGTTCGTGCGGCCGAGCGGCGACTGTCAAAGCATTCAGTTTCGCTCCAGTAGTAGGCCTTTATTGACTAAATTGTAACATGTCGACATATGTGATTTCCGCAGAACTTTAGAACCGTATAGTTTGAGCTAGTAGGCTGACCTTCGAGACACTCGTTCGTTTTGAATCCACCGTTCAGATGACGTCTTTTCCAAGCTTCTCGGAGGTCGTGCGGCCGAAACACGAGCGTCGAAGCATTCCGTTTCGCTCCAGGAGTAGGCCTTTATTGACTAAATTGTCACATGATGACCTTTGTGATTTCGGCAGAACTTTTGAACCTTTAAGTTTGAGCTAGTAGACTGACATTCGACACACTCGATCGTTTTGAATCCACCTTTCAGATGAGGTCTCTTGCAATCCTCTCGGAGTTCGTGCGGCCGAGCGGCGACTGTCAAAGCATTCAGTTTCGCTCCAGTAGTAGGCCTTTATTGACTAAATTGTCACATGATGACCTATGTGATTTCGGCAGAACTTTAGAACCCTTAAGTTTGAGCTAGTAGGCTGACCTTCGAGACACTCGATCGTTTTGAATCCACCTTTCAGATGACGTCTTTTCCAAGCTTCTCGGAGGTCGTGCGGCCGAAACACGAGCGTCGAATCATTCCGTTTCGCTCCAGTAGTAGGCCTTTATTGACGAAATTGAAACATGACGACCTATGTGATTTCGGCAGAACTTTTGATCCCTTAAGTTTGAGCTAGTGGGCTGACGTTCGACACACTCGATCGTTTTGAATCCACCTTTCAGATGACGTCTTTTCCAAGCTTCTCGGAGGTCGTGCGGCCGAAACACGAGCGTCGAAGCATTCCGTTTCGCTCCAGTAGTTGGCCTTTATTGACTAAATTGTAACATGACGACCTATGTGATTTCGGCAGAACTTTTGAACCCTTAAGTTTGATCTTGTGGGCTGACGTTCGACACACTCGATCGTTGTGAATCCACCTTTCAGATGAGGTCTCTTCCAAGCCTCTCGGAGGTCGTGCGGCCGAAACACGAGCGTCGAAGCATTCCGTTTCGCTCCAGTAGTAGGCCTATATTGACTAAATTGTAACATGACGACCTATGTGATTTCGGCAGAACTTATGAACCTTTAAGTTTGAGCTAATAGACTGACTTTCGACACACTCGATCGTTTTGAATCCACCTTTCAGATGAGGTCTCTTCCAAGCCTCTCGGAGGTCGTGCGGCCGAAACACGAGCGTCGAAGCATTCCATTTCGCTCCAGTAGTAGGCCTACATTGACTAATTTTTAACATGACGACCTATGTGATTTCGGCAGAACTTTTGAACCCTTAAGTTTGAGATTGTGGGCTGACGTTCGACACACTCGATCGTTGTGAATCCATCTTTCAGATGAGGTCTCTTCCAAGCCTCTCGGAGGTCGTGCAGCCGAAACACGAGCTTCGAAGCATTCCGTTTCGCTCCAGGAGTAGGCCTTTATTGACTAAATTGTCACATGATGACCTTTGTGATTTCGGCAGAACTTTTGAACCTTTAAGTTTGAGCTTGTAGACTGACATTCGACACACTCGATCGTTTTGAATCCACCTTTCAGATGAGGTCTCTTGCAATCCTCTCGGAGTTCGTGCGGCCGAGCGGCGACTGTCAAAGCATTCAGTTTCGCTCCAGTAGTAGGCCTTTATTGACTAAATTGTAACATGTCGACATATGTGATTTCCGCAGAACTTTAGAACCCTATAGTTTGAGCTAGTAGGCTGACCTTCGAGACACTCGATCGTTTTGAATCCACCGTTCAGATGACGTCTTTTCCAAGCTTCTCGGAGGTCGTGCGGCCGAAACACGAGCGTCGAAGCATTCCGTTTCGCTCCAGGAGTAGGCCTTTATTGAATAAATTGTCACATGATGACCTTTGTGATTTCGGCAGAACTTTTGAACCTTTAAGTTTGAGCTAGTAGACTGACATTTGACACACTCGATCGTTTTGAATCCACCTTTCAGATGAGGTCTCTTGCAATCCTCTCGGAGTTCGTGCGGCCAAGCGGCGACTGTCAAAGCATTCAGTTTCGCTCCAGTCGTAGGCCTTTATTGACTAAATTGTAACATGTCGACCTATGTGATTTCGGCAGAACTTTAGAACCCTTAAGTTTGAACTAGTAGGCTGACATTCGACACACTCGATCGTTTTGAATCCACCTTTCAGATGAGGTCTCTTCCAAGCCTCTCGGAGGTCGTGCGGCCGAAACACGAGCGTCGAAGCATTCCGTTTCGCTCCAGTAGTAGGCCTATATTGACTAAATTGTAACATGACGACCTATGTGATTTCGGCAGAACTTATGAACCTTTAAGTTTGAGCTAATAGACTGACTTTCGACACACTCGATCGTTTTGAATCCACCTTTCAGATGAGGTCTCTTCCAAGCCTCTCGGAGGTCGTGCGGCCGAAACACGAGCGTCGAAGCATTCCATTTCGCTCCAGTAGTAGGCCTACATTGACTAATTTTTAACATGACGACCTATGTGATTTCGGCAGAACTTTTGAACCCTTAAGTTTGAGCTCGTGGGCTGACTTCGACGCACTCGATCGTTTTGAATCCACCTTTCAAATGAGGTCTCTTCCAATCCTCTCGGAGGTCGTGCGGCTGAAACACGAGCGTCGAAGCATTCCGTTTCGCTCCAGGAGTAGTCCTTTATTGACTAAATTGTCACATGATGACCTTTGTGATTTCGGCAGAACTTTTGAACCTTTAAGTTTGAGCTAGGAGACTGACTTTCGACACACTCGATCGTTTTGAATCCACCTTTCAGATGAGGTCTCTTGCAATCCTCTCGGAGTTCGTGCGGCCGAGCGGCGACTGTCAAAGCATTCAGTTTCGCTCCAGTCGTAGGCCTTTATTGACTAAATTGTAACATGTCGACCTATGTGATTTCGGCAGAACTTTAGAACCCTTAAGTTTGAACTAGTAGGCTGACATTCGACACACTCGATCGTTTTGAATCCACCTTTCAGATGAGGTCTCTTCCAAGCCTCTCGGAGGTCGTGCGGCCGAAACACGAGCGTCGAAGCATTCCGTTTCGCTCCAGTATTAGGCCTATATTGACTAAATTGTAACATGACGACCTATGTGATTTCGGTAGAACTTTTGAACCCTTAAGTTTGAGCTTGAAGGCTGACATTCGACACACTCGATCGTTTTGAATCCACCTTTCAGATGACGTCTTTTCCAAGCCTCTCGGAGGTCCTGCGGCCGAAACACGAGCGTCGAAGCATTCCGTTTCCCTCCAGTAGGAGGCCTTTATTGACTAAATTGTAACATGACGACCTATGTGATTTCGGCAGAACTTTTGAACCTTTAAGTTTGAGCTAATAGACTGACTTTCGACACACTCGATCGTTTTGAATCCACCTTTCAGATGAGGTCTCTTCCAAGCCTCTCGGAGGTCGTGCGGCCGAAAACACGAGCGTCGAAGCATTCCATTTCGCTCCAGTAGTAGGCCTACATTGACTAATTTTTAACATGACGACCTATGTGATTTCGGCAGAACTTTTGAACCCTTAAGTTTGAGCTCGTGGGCTGACTTCGACGCACTCGATCGTTTTGAATCCACCTTTCAAATGAGGTCTCTTCCAATCCTCTCGGAGGTCGTGCGGCTGAAACACGAGCATCGAAGCATTCCGTTTCGCTCCAGGAGTAGGCTTTTATTGACTAAATTGTCACATGATGACCTTTGTGATTTCGGCAGAACTTTTGAACCTTTAAGTTTGAGCTAGGAGACTGACATTCGACACACTCGATCGTTTTGAATCCACCTTTCAGATGAGGTCTCTTGCAATCCTCTCGGAGTTCGTGCGGCCGAGCGGCGAATGTCAAAGCATTCAGTTTCGCTCCAGTAGTAGGCCTTTATTGACTAAATTGTCACATGATGACCTATGTGATTTCGGCAGAACTTTAGAACCCTTAAGTTTGAGCAAGTAGGCTGACCTTCGAGACACTCGATCGTTTTGAATCCACCTTTCACATGACGTCTTTTCCAAGCTTCTCGGAGGTCGTGCGGCCGAAACACGAGCGTCGAATCATTCCGTTTCGCTCCAGTAGTAGGCCTTTATTGACGAAATTGAAACATGACGACCTATGTGATTTCGGCAGAACTTTTGATCCCTTAAGTTTGAGCTAGTGGGCTGACGTTCGACACACTCGATCGTTGTGAATCCACCTTTCAGATGATGTGTCTTCCAATCCTCTCGGAGTTCGTGCAGCCAAAACACGAGCTTCGAACCATTCCGTTTCGCTACAGTAGTTGGCCTTTATTGACTAAATTGTAACATGACGACCTATGTGATTTCGGCAGAACTTTTGAACCCTTAAGTTTGAGCTTGTGGGCTGACGTTCGACACACACGATCGTTGTGAATCCACCTTTCAGATGAGGTCTCTTGCAATCCTCTCGGAGTTCGTGCGGCCGAGCGGCGACTGTCAAAGCATTCAGTTTCGCTCCAGTAGTAGGCCTTTATTGACTAAATTGTAACATGTCGACCTATGTGATTTCGGCAGAACTTTAGAACTCTATAGTTTGAGCTAGTAGGCTGACCTTCGAGACACTCGATCGTTTTGAATCCACCTTTCAGATAACGTCTTTTCCAAGCTTCTCGGAGGTCGTGCGGCCGAAACACGAGCGTCGAAGCATTCCGTTTCGCTCCAGGAGTAGGCCTTTATTGACTAAATTGTCACATGATGACCTTTGTGATTTCGGCAGAACTTTTGAACCTTTAAGTTTGAGCTAGGAGACTGACATTCGACACACTCGATCGTTTTGAATCCACCTTTCAGATGAGGTCTCTTGCAATCCTCTCGGAGTTCGTGCGGCCGAGCGGCGACTGTCAAAGCATTCAGTTTCGCTCCAGTAGTAGGCCTTTATTGACTAAATTGTCACATGACGACCTATGTGATTTCGGCAGAACTTTTGATCCCTTAAGTTTGAGCTAGTGGGCTGACGTTCGACACACTCGATCGTTTTGAATCCACCTTTCAGATGACGTCTTTTCCAAGCTTCTCGGAGGTCGTGCGGCCGAAACACGAGCGTCGAAGCATTCAGTTTCGCTCCAGTAGTAGGCCTTTATTGACGAAATTGAAACATGACGACCTATGTGATTTCGGCAGAACGTTTGATCCCTTAAGTTTGAGCTAGTGGGCTGACGTTCGACACACTCGATCGTTGTGAATCCACCTTTCAGATGATGTGTCTTCCAATCCTCTCGGAGTTCGTGCAGCCAAAACACGAGCTTCGAACCATTCCGTTTCGCTACAGTAGTTGGCCTTTATTGACTAAATTGTAACATGACGACCTATGTGATTTCGGCAGAACTTTTGAACCCTTAAGTTTGAGCTTGTGGGCTGACGTTCGACACACTCGATCGTTGTGAATCCACCTTTCAGATGAGGTCTCTTCCAAGCCTCTCGGAGGTCGTGCGGCTCAAACACGAGCGTCGAAGCCTTCCGTTTCGCTCCAGTAGTTGGCCTTTATTGACTAAATTGAAACATGACGACCTATGTGATTTCGGCAGAACTTTTGAACCCTTAAGTTTGAGATTGTGGGCTGACGTTCGACACACTCGATCGTTGTGAATCCACCTTTCAGATGAGGTCTCTTCCAAGCCTCTCAGAGGTCGTGCAGCCGAAACACGAGCTTCGAAGCATTCCGTTTCGCTCCAGGAGTAGGCCTTTATTGACTAAATTGTCACATGATGAACTTTGTGATTTCGGCAGAACTTTTGAACCTTTAAGTTTGAGCTTGTAGACTGACATTCGACACACTCGATCGTTTTGAATCCACCTTTCAGATGAGGTCTCTTGCAATCCTCTCGGAGTTCGTGCGGCCGAGCGGCGACTGTCAAAGCATTCAGTTTCGCTCCAGTCGTAGGCCTTTATTGACTAAATTGTAACATGTCGACCTATGTGATTTCGGCAGAACTTTAGAACCCTTAACTTTGAACTAGTAGGCTGACATTCGACACACTCGATCGTTTTGAATCCACCTTTCAGATGAGGTCTCTTCCAAGCCTCTCGGAGGTCGTGCGGCCGAAACACGAGCGTCGAAGCATTCCGTTTCGCTCCAGTAGTAGGCCTATATTGACTAAATTGTAACATGACGACCTATGTGATTTCGGTAGAACTTTTGAACCCTTAAGTTTGAGCTTGAAGGCTGACATTCGACACACTCGATCGTTTTGAATCCACCTTTCAGATGACGTCTCTTCCAAGCCTCTCGGAGGTCGTGCGGCCGAAACACGAGCGTCGAAGCATTCCGTTTCGCTCCAGTAGTAGGCCTATATTGACTAAATTGTAACATGACGACCTATGTGATTTCGGCAGAACTTTTGAACCCTTAAGTTTGAGCTCGTGGGCTGACTTCGACGCACTCGATCGTTTTGAATCCACCTTTCAAATGAGGTCTCTTCCAATCCTCTCGGAGGTCGTGCGGCTGAAACACGAGCGTCGAAGCATTCCGTTTCGCTCCAGGAGTAGGCCTTTATTGACTAAATTGTCACATGATGACCTTTGTGATTTCGGCAGAACTTTTGAACCTTTAAGTTTGAGCTAATAGACTGACTTTCGACACACTCGATCGTTTTGAATCCACCTTTCAGATGAGGTCTCTTGCAATCCTCTCGGAGTTCGTGCGGCCGAGCGGCGACTGTCAAAGCATTCAGTTTCGCTCCAGTCGTAGGCCTTTATTGACTAAATTGTAACATGTCGACCTATGTGATTTCGGCAGAACTTTAGAACCCTTAAGTTTGAACTAGTAGGCTGACATTCGACACACTCGATCGTTTTGAATCCACCTTTCAGATGAGGTCTCTTCCAAGCCTCTCGGAGGTCGTGCGGCCGAAACACGAGCGTCGAAGCATTCCGTTTCGCTCCAGTAGTAGGCCTATATTGACTAAATTGTAACATGACGACCTATGTGATTCCGGTAGAACTTTTGAACCCTTAAGTTTGAGCTTGAAGGCTGACATTCGACACACTCGATCGTTTTGAATCCACCTTTCAGATGACGTCTTTTCCAAGCCTCTCGGAGGTCCTGCGGCCGAAACACGAGCGTCGAAGCATTCCGTTTCCCTCCAGTAGGAGGCCTTTATTGACTAAATTGTAACATGACGACCTATGTGATTTCGGCAGAACTTTTGAACCTTTAAGTTTGAGCTAATAGACTGACTTTCGACACACTCGATCGTTTTGAATCCACCTTTCAGATGAGGTCTCTTCCAAGCCTCTCGGAGGTCGTGCGGCCGAAAACACGAGCGTCGAAGCATTCCATTTCGCTCCAGTAGTAGGCCTACATTGACTAATTTTTAACATGACGACCTATGTGATTTCGGCAGAACTTTTGAACCCTTAAGTTTGAGCTCGTGGGCTGACTTCGACGCACTCGATCGTTTTGAATCCACCTTTCAAATGAGGTCTCTTCCAATCCTCTCGGAGGTCGTGCGGCTGAAACACGAGTGTCGAAGCATTCCGTTTCGCTCCAGGAGTAGGCCTTTATTGACTAACTTGTCAAATGATTACCTTTGTGATTTCGGCAGAACTTTTGAACCTTTAAGTTTGAGCTAGGAGACTGACATTCGACACACTCGATCGTTTTGAATCCACCTTTCAGATGAGGTCTCTTGCAATCCTCTCGGAGTTCGTGCGGCCGAGCGGCGACTGTCAAAGCATTCAGTTTCGCTCCAGTAGTAGGCCTTTATTGACTAAATTGTCACATGATGACCTATGTGATTTCGGCAGAACTTTAGAACCCTTAAGTTTGAGCTAGTAGGCTGACCTTCGAGACACTCGATCGTTTTGAATCCACCTTTCACATGACGTCTTTTCCAAGCTTCTCGGAGGTCGTGCGGCCGAAACACGAGCGTCGAATCATTCCGTTTCGCTCCAGTAGTAGGCCTTTATTGACGAAATTGAAACATGACGACCTATGTGATTTCAGCAGAACTTTTGATCCCTTAAGTTTGAGCTAGTGGGCTGACGTTCGACACACTCGATCGTTTTTAATCCACCTTTCAGATGACGTCTTTTCCAAGCTTCTCGGAGGTCGTGCGGCCGAAACACGAGCGTCGAAGCATTCCGTTTCGCTCCAGTAGTAGGCCTTTATTGACGAAATTGAAACATGACGACCTATGTGATTTCGGCAGAACGTTTGATCCCTTAAGTTTGAGCTAGTGGGCTGACGTTCGACACACTCGATCGTTGTGAATCCACCTTTCAGATGATGTGTCTTCCAATCCTCTCGGAGTTCGTACAGCCAAAACACGAGCTTCGAACCATTCCGTTTCGCTCCAGTAGTTGGCCTTTATTGACTAAATTGTAACATGATGACCTATGTGATTTCGGCAGAACTTTTGAACCCTTAAGTTTGAGCTTGTGGGCTGACGTTCGACACACTCGATCGTTGTGAATCCACCTTTCAGATGAGGTCTCTTCCAAGCCTCTCGGAGGTCATGCGGCTCAAACACGAGCGTCGAAGCCTTCCGTTTCGCTCCAGTAGTTGGCCTTTATTGACTAAATTGAAACATGACGACCTATGTGATTTCGGCAGAACTTTTGAACCCTTAAGTTTGAGATTGTGGGCTGACCTTCGACACACTCGATCGTTGTGAATCCACCTTTCAGATGAGGTCTCTTCCAAGCCTCTCGGAGGTCGTGCGGCCGAAACACGAGCGTCGAAGCATTCCGTTTCGCTCCAGTAGTAGGCCTATATTGACTAAATTGTAACATGACGACCTATGTGATTCCGGTAGAACTTTTGAACCCTTAAGTTTGAGCTTGAAGGCTGACATTCGACACACTCGATCGTTTTGAATCCACCTTTCAGATGACGTCTTTTCCAAGCCTCTTGGAGGTCCTGCGGCCGAAACACGAGCGTCGAAGCATTCCGTTTCCCTCCAGTAGGAGGCCTTTATTGACTAAATTGTAACATGACGACCTATGTGATTTCGGCAGAACTTTTGAACCTTTAAGTTTGAGCTAATAGACTGACTTTCGACACACTCGATCGTTTTGAATCCACCTTTCAGATGAGGTCTCTTCCAAGCCTCTCGGAGGTCGTGCGGCCGAAAACACGAGCGTCGAAGCATTCCATTTCGCTCCAGTAGTAGGCCTACATTGACTAATTTTTAACATGACGACCTATGTGATTTCGGCAGAACTTTTGAACCCTTAAGTTTGAGCTCGTGGGCTGACTTCGACGCACTCGATCGTTTTGAATCCACCTTTCAAATGAGGTCTCTTCCAATCCTCTCGGAGGTCGTGCGGCCGAGCGGCGACTGTCAAAGCATTCAGTTTCGCTCCAGTAGTAGGCCTTTATTGACTAAATTGTCACATGACGACCTATGTGATTTCGGCAGAACTTTTGATCCCTTAAGTTTGAGCTAGTGGGCTGACGTTCGACACACTCGATCGTTGTGAATCCACCTTTCAGATGATGTGTCTTCCAATCCTCTCGGAGTTCGTACAGCCAAAAACACGAGCTTCGAACCATTCCGTTTCGCTCCAGTAGTTGGCCTTTATTGACTAAATTGTAACATGACGACCTATGTGATTTCGGCAGAACTTTTGAACCCTTAAGTTTGAGCTTGTGGGCTGACGTTCGACACACTCGATCGTTGTGAATCCACCTTTCAGATGAGGTCTCTTCCAAGCCTCTCGGAGGTCATGCGGCTCAAACACGAGCGTCGAAGCCTTCCGTTTCGCTCCAGGAGTTGGCCTTTATTGACTAAATTGAAACATGACGACCTATGTGATTTCGGCAGAACTTTTGAACCCTTAAGTTTGAGATTGTGGGCTGACGTTCGACACACTCGATCGTTGTGAATCCACCTTTCAGATGAGGTCTCTTCCAAGCCTCTCGGAGGTCGTGCGGCCGAAACACGAGCGTCGAAGCATTCCGTTTCGCTCCAGTAGTAGGCCTATATTGACTAAATTGTA
>NW_026904353.1:0-34757 GCF_024500275.1 Phycodurus eques | reverse complement strand
AAGGTGGATTCAAAACGATCGAGTGTGTCGAATGTCAGTCTACTAGCTCAAACTTAAAGGTTCAAAAGTTTTGCTGAAATCACAAAGGTCATCATGTGACAATTTAGTCAATAAAGGCCTACTCCTGGAGCGAAACGGAATGCTTCGAAGCTTGTGTTTCGGCTGCACGACCTCCGAGAGGCTTGGAAGAGACCTCATCTGAAAGGTGGATTCACAACGATCGAGTGTGTCAAACGTCAGCCCACTAGCTCAAACTTAAGGGTTCAAAAGTTCTGCCGAAATCACATAGGTCGTCATGTTTCAATTTAGTCAATAAAGGCCAACTACTGGAGCGAAACGGAATGCTTCGACGCTCGTGTTTCAGCCGCACGACCTCCGAGAGGCTTGGAAGAGACCTCATCTGAAAGGTGGTTTCACAACGATCGAGTGTGTCGAACGTCAGCCCACAAGCTCAAACTTAAGGGTTCAAAAGTTCTGCCGAAATCACATAGGTCGTCATGTTACAATTTAGTCAATAAAGGACTAGTACTGGAGCGAAACGGAATGCTTCGACGCTTGTGTTTCGGTCGCACGACTTACGAGAGGCTTGGAAGAGACCTCATCTGAAAGGTGGATTCACAACGATCGAGTGTGTCGAACGTCAGCCCACAATCTCAAACTTAAGGGTTCAAAAGTTCTGCCGAAATCATATCGGTCGTCATGTTACAATTTAGTCAATAAAGGCCTACGACTGGAGCGAAACGGAATGCTTCGACGCTTGTGTTTCGGCCGCACGACCTCAGAGAGCCTAGGAAGAGACCTCATCTGAAAGGTGGATTCACAACGATCGAGTGTGTCGAATGTCAGCCCACAATCTCAAACTTAAGGGTTCAAAGGTTCTGCCGAAATCACATAGGTCGTCATGTTACAATTTAGTCAAGAAAGGCCTACTATTGGAGCGAAACGGAATGCTTCGACGCTCGTGTTTCAGCCGCACGACCTCCGAGAGGCTTGGAAGAGACCTCATCTGAAAGGTGGTTTCACAACGATCGAGTGTGTCGAACGTCAGCCCACAAGCTCAAACTTAAGGGTTCAAAAGTTCTGCCGAAATCACATAGGTCGTCATGTTACAATTTAGTCAATAAAGGACTAGTACTGGAGCGAAACGGAATGCTTCGACGCTCGTGTTTCGGTCGCACGACTTACGAGAGGCTTGGAAGAGACCTCATCTGAAAGGTGGATTCACAACGATCGAGTGTGTCGAACGTCAGCCCACAATCTCAAACTTAAGGGTTCAAAAGTTCTGCCGAAATCATATCGGTCGTCATGTTACAATTTAGTCAATAAAGGCCTACGACTGGAGCGAAACGGAATGCTTCGACGCTTGTGTTTCGGCCGCACGACCTCAGAGAGCCTAGGAAGAGACCTCATCTGAAAGGTGGATTCACAACGATCGAGTGTGTCGAATGTCAGCCCACAATCTCAAACTTAAGGGTTCAAAGGTTCTGCCGAAATCACATAGGTCGTCATGTTACAATTTAGTCAAGAAAGGCCTACTATTGGAGCGAAACCGAATGCTTCGAAGCTCGTGTTTTGGCTGCACGAACTCCGAGAGGATTGGAAGAGACCTCATCTGAAAGGTGGATTCACAACGATCGAGTGTGTCAAACGTCAGCCCACTAGGTCAAACTTAAGGGTTCAAAAGTTCTGCCGAAATCACATAGGTCGTCATGTTTCAATTTAGTCAATAAAGGCCAACTACTGGAGCGAAACGGAATGCTACGACGCTCGTGTTTCAGCCGCACGACCTCCGAGAGGCTTGGAAGAGACCTCATCTGAAAGGTGGATTCACAACGATCGAGTGTGTCGAACGTCAGCCCACAAGCTCAAACTTAAGGGTTCAAAAGTTTTGCCGAAATCACATAGGTCGTCATGTTACAATTTAGTCAATAAAGGACTAGTAATGGAGCGAAACGGAATGCTTCGACGCTTGTGTTTCGGCCGCACGACCTCCGAGAGGCTTGGAAGAGACCTCATCTGAAAGGTGGATTCACAACGATCGAGTGTGTCGAACGTCAGCCCATAATCTCAAACTTAAGGGATCAAAAGTTCTGCCGAACTCACATAGGTCGTCATGTTACAATTTAGTCAAGAAAGGCCAACTACTGGAGCGAAACGGAATGCTTCGAAGCTCGTGTTTCGGCTGCACGAACTCCGAGAGGATTGGAAGAGACCTCATCTGAAAGGTGGATTCACAACGATCGAGTGTGTCGAACGTCAGCCCACTAGCTCAAACTTAAGGGTTCCAAAGTTCTGCCGAAATCACAAAAGTCGTCATGTTTCAATTTAGTCAATAAAGGCCTCCTACTGGAGCGAAACGGAATGCTTCGACGCTCGTGTTTCGGCCGCAGGACCTCCGAGAGGCTTGGAAAAGACGTCATCTGAAAGGTGGATTCACAACGATCGAGTATGTCAAACGTCAGCCCACTAGTTCAAACTTAAGGGTTCAAAAGTTCTGCCGAAATCACATAGGTCGTCATGTTACAATTTAGTCAATATAGGCCTACTACTGGAGGGAAACGGAATGCTTCGACGGTCGTGTTTCGGCCGCACGACCTCCGAGAGGCTTGGAAGAGACCTCATCTGAAAGGTGGATTCAAAACGATCGAGTGTGTCGAATGTCAGTCTACTAGCTCAAACTTAAAGGTTCAAAAGTTCTGCCTAAATCACATAAGTCGTCATGTTACAATTTCGTCAATAAAGGCCTCCTACTGGAGCGAAACGGAATGCTTCGAAGCTCGTGTTTCGGCTGCACGACCTCCGAGAGGCTTGGAAGAGACCTCATCTGAAAGGTGGATTCACAGCGATCGAGTGTGTCAAACGTCAGCCCACTAGTTCAAACTTAAGGGTTCAAAAGTTCTGCCGAAATCACATAGGTCGACATGTTACAATTTAGTCAATAAAGGCCTACTACTGGAGCGAAACTGAATGCTTTGACAGTCGCCGCTCGGCCGCACGAACTCCGAGAGGATTGCAAGAGACCTCATCTGAAAGGTGGATTCAAAACGATCGAGTGTGTCGAATGTCAGTCTACAACTCAAACTTAAAGGTTCAAAAGTTCTGCCGAAATCACATAGGTCGTCATGTTACAATTTAGTCAAGAAAGGCCAACTACTGGAGCGAAACGGAATGCTTCGAAGCTCGTGTTTCGGCTGCACGAACTCCGAGAGGATTGGAAGAGACCTCATCTGAAAGGTGGATTCACAACGATCGAGTGTGTCGAACGTCAGCCCACAATCTCAAACTTAAGGGTTCAAAAGTTCTGCCGAAATCACATAGGTCGTCATGTTTCAATTTAGTCAATAAAGGCCTACTACTGGAGCGAAACGGAATGATTCGACGCTCGTGTTTCGGCCGCACGACCTCCGAGAGGCTTGGAAGAGACCTCATCTGAAAGGTGGATTCACAACGATCGAGTGTGTCAAACGTCAGCCCACTAGTTCAAAATTAAGGGTTCAAAAGTTATTCCGAAATCACATAGGTCGTCATGTTTCAATTTAGTCAATAAAGGCCTACTCCTGGAGCGAAACGGAATGCTTCGAAGCTCGTGTTTCGGCTGCACGACCTCCGAGAGGCTTGGAAGAGACCTCATCTGAAAGGTGGATTCACAACGATCGAGTGTGTCGAACGTCAGCCCACTAGCTCAAACTTAAGGGTTCCAAAGTTCTGCCGAAATCACAAAAGTCGTCATGTTTAAATTTAGTCAATAAAGGCCTACTACTGGAGCGAAACGGAATGCTTCGATGCTCGTGTTTCAGCCGCACGACCTCCGAGAGGCTTGGAAGAGACCTCATCTGAAAGGTGGATTCACAACGATCGAGTGTGTCAAACGTCAGCCCACTAGTTCAAAATTAAGGGTTCAAAAGTTCTTCCGAAATCACATAGGTCGTCATGTTTCAATTTAGTCAATAAAGTCCTACTACTGGAGCGAAACGGAATGCTTCGACGCTCGTGTTTCAGCCGCACGACCTCCGAGAGGCTTGGAAGAGACCTCATCTGAAAGGTGGATTCACAACGATCGAGTGTGTCGAATGTCAGCCCACAATCTCAAACTTAAGGGTTCAAAGGTTCTGCCGAAATCACATAGGTCGTCATGTTTCAATTTAGTCAATAAAGGCCAACTACTGGAGCGAAACGGAATGCTACGACGCTCGTGTTTCAGCCGCACGACCTCCGAGAGGCTTGGAAGAGACCTCATCTGAAAGGTGGATTCACAACGATCGAGTGTGTCGAACGTCAGCCCACAAGCTCAAACTTAAGGGTTCAAAAGTTCTGCCGAAATCACATAGGTCGTCATGTTACAATTTAGTCAATAAAGGACTAGTAAAGGAGCGAAACGGAATGCTTCGACGCTCGTGTTTCGGTCCCACGACTTACGAGAGGCTTGGAAGAGACCTCATCTGAAAGGTGGATTCACAACGATCGAGTGTGTCGAACGTCAGCCCACAATCTCAAACTTAAGGGTTCAAAAGTTCTGCCGAAATCATATCGGTCGTCATGTTACAATTTAGTCAATAAAGGCCTACGACTGGAGCGAAACGGAATGCTTCGACGCTTGTGTTTCGGCCGCACGACCTCCGAGAGGCTTGGAAGAGACCTCATCTGAAAGGTGGATTCACAACGATCGAGTGTCATGAAGGTCAGCCTACGAGCTCAAACTTAAGGGTTCTAAAGTTCTGCCGAAATCACATAGGTCGACATGTTACAATTTAGTCAAGAAAGGCCAACTACTGGAGCGAAACGGAATGCTTCGAAGCTCGTGTTTCGGCTGCACGAACTCCGAGAGGATTGGAAGAGACCTCATCTGAAAGGTGGATTCACAACGATCGAGTGTGTCGAACGTCAGCCCACTAACTCAAACTTAAGGGTTCCAAAGTTCTGCCGAAATCACAAAAGTCGTCATGTTTCAATTTAGTCAATAAAGGCCTACTACTGGAGCGAAACTGAATGCTTTGAAAGTCGCCGCTCGGCCGCACGAACTCCGAGAGGATTGCAAGAGACCTCATCTGAAAGGTGGATTCAAAACGATCGAGTGTGTCGAATGTCGGTCTACTAGCTCAAACTTAAAGGTTCAAAAGTTCTGCCGAAATCACAAAGGTCATCATGTGACAATTTAGTCAATAAAGGCCTACTCCTGGAGCGAAACGGAATGCTTCGAAGCTCGTGTTTCGGCTGCACGACCTCCGAGAGGCTTGGAAGAGACCTCATCTGAAAGGTGGATTCACAACGATCGAGTGTGTCGAAAGTCAGCCCACAATCTCAAACTTAAGGGTTCAAAAGTTCTGCCGAAATCACATAGGTCGTCATGTTACAATTTAGTCAAGAAAGGCCTACTATTGGAGCGAAACGGAATGCTTCGAAGCTCGTGTTTCGGCTGCACGAACTCCGAGAGGATTGGAAGAGACCTCATCTGAAAGGTGGATTCACAACGATCGAGTGTGTCAAACGTCAGCCCACTAGCTCAAACTTAAGGGTTCAAAAGTTCTGCCGAAATCACATAGGTCGTCATGTTTCAATTTAGTCAATAAAGGCCAACTACTGGAGCGAAACGGAATGCTACGAGGCTCGTGTTTCAGCCGCACGACCTCCGAGAGGCTTGAAAGAGACCTCATCTGAAAGGTGGATTCACAACGATCGAGTGTGTCGAACGTCAGCCCACAAGCTAAAGGTTCAAAAGTTCTGCCGAAATCACATAGGTCGTCATGTTACAATTTAGTCAATAAAGGCCTCCTACTGGAGGGAAACGGAATGCTTCGACGCTCGTGTTTCGGCCGCAGGACCTCCGAGAGGCTTGGAAAAGACGTCATCTGAAAGGTGGATTCACAACGATCGAGTTTGTCGAACGTCAGCCCACTAGCTCAAACTTAAGGGTTCCAAAGTTCTGCCGAAATCACAAAAGTCGTCATGCATATCGGTCGTCATGTTACAATTTAGTCAATAAAGGCCTACGACTGGAGCGAAAAGGAATGCTTCGACGCTTGTGTTTCGGCCGCACGACCTCCGAGAGGCTTGGAAGAGACCTCATCTGAAAGGTGGATTCACAACGATCGAGTGTCATGAAGGTCAGCCTACGAGCTCAAACTTAAGGGTTCAAAAGTTCTGCCGAAATCACATAGGTCGTCATGTTACAATTTAGTCAATAAAGGACTAGTACTGGAGCGAAACGGAATGCTTCGAAGCTCGTGTTTCGGCTGCACGAACTCCGAGAGGATTGGAAGAGACCTCATCTGAAAGGTGGATTCACAACGATCGAGTGTGTCGAACGTCAGCCCACTAGCTCAAACTTAAGGGTTCCAAAGTTCTGCCGAAATCACAAAAGTCGTCATGTTTCAATTTAGTCAATAAAGGCCTACTACTGGAGCGAAACGGAATGCTTTGAAAGTCGCCGCTCGGCCGCACGAACTCCGAGAGGATTGCAAGAGACCTCATCTGAAAGGTGGATTCAAAACGATCGAGTGTGTCGAATGTCGGTCTACTAGCTCAAACTTAAAGGTTCAAAAGTTCTGCCGAAATCACAAAGGTCATCATGTGACAATTTAGTCAATAAAGGCCTACTCCTGGAGCGAAACGGAATCCTTCGAAGCTCGTGTTTCGGCTGCACGACCTCCGAGAGGCTTGGAAGAGACCTCATCTGAAAGGTGGATTCACAACGATCGAGTGTGTCGAAAGTCAGCCCACAATCTCAAACTTAAGGGTTCAAAAGTTCTGCCGAAATCACATAGGTCGTCATGTTACAATTTAGTCAAGAAAGGCCTACTATTGGAGCGAAACGGAATGCTTCGAAGCTCGTGTTTCGGCTGCACGAACTCCGAGAGGATTGGAAGAGACCTCATCTGAAAGGTGGATACACATCGATCGAGTGTGTCAAACGTCAGCCCACTAGCTCAAACTTAAGCGTTCAAAAGTTCTGCCGAAATCACATAGGTCGTCATGTTTCAATGTAGTCAATAAAGGCCAACTACTGGAGCGAAACGGAATGCTACGACGCTCGTGTTTCAGCCGCACGACCTCCGAGAGGCTTGAAAGAGACCTCATCTGAAAGGTGGATTCACAACGATCGAGTGTGTCGAATGTCAGCCCACAATCTCAAACTTAAGGGTTCAAAGGTTCTGCCGAAATCACATAGATCGTCATGTTACAATTTAGTCAATAAAGGCCTTCTATTGGAGCGAAACGGAATGCTTCGGCGCTTGTGTTTCGTCCGCACGACCTCCGAGAGGCATGGAAGAGAACTCATCTGAAAGGTGGATTCACAACGATCGAATGTGTCGAACGTCAGCCCACTAGCTCAAACTTAAGAGTTCAAAAGTTCTGCCGAAATCACATAGGTCGTCATGTTTCAATTTCGTCAATAAAGGCCTACAACTGGAGCGAAACGGAATGCTTCGACGCTCGTGTTTCAGCCGCACGGCCTCCGAGAGGCTTGGAAGAGACCTCATCTGAAAGGTGGATTCACAACGATCAAGTGTGTCGAACGTCAGCCCACAAGCTCAAACTTAAGGGTTCAAAAGTTCTGCCGAAATCACATCGGTCATCATGTTACAATTTAGTCAATAAAGGACTACTACTGGAGCGAAACGGAATGCTTCGACGCTCGTGTTTCGGCCGCACGACCTCCGAGAGGCTTGGAAGAGACCTCATCTGAAAGGTGGATTCCCAACGATCGAGTGTGTCGAACGTCAGCCCATAATCTCAAACTTAAGGGTTCAAAAGTTCTGCCGAAATCATATCGGTCGTCATGTTACAATTTAGTCAATAAAGGCCAACTACTGGAGCGAAACGGAATGCTTCGAAGCTCGTGTTTCGGCTGCACGAACTCCGAGAGGATTGGAAGAGACCTCATCTGAAAGGTGGTTTCACAACGATCGAGTGTGTCGAACGTCAGCCCACAAGCTCAAACTTAAGGGTTCAAAAGTTCTGCCGAAATCACATAGGTCGTCATGTTACAATTTAGTCAAAGGACTAGTCCTGGAGCGAAATGGAATGCTTCGACGCTCGTGTTTCGGCCGCACGACCTACGAGAGGTTTGGAAGAGACCTCATCTGAAAGGTGGATTCCCAACGATCGAGTGTGTCGAACGTCAGCCCACTAGTTCAAACTTAAGGGTTCAAAAGTTCTGCATAAATCACATAGGTCGTCATGTTACAATTTAGTCAATAAAGGCCAACTACTGGAGCGAAACGGAATGGTTCGAAGCTCGTGTTTCGGCTGCCAAAACTCCGAGAGGATTGGAAGAGACATCATATGAAAGGTGGATTCACAACGATCGAGTGTGTCGAACGTCAGCCCACAATCTCAAACTTAAGGGTTCAAAAGTTCTGCCGAAATCATATCGGTCGTCATGTTACAATTTAGTCAATAAAGGCCTACGACTGGAGCAAAACGGAATGCTTCGACGCTTGTGTTTCGGCCGCACGACCTCAGAGAGGCTTGGAAGAGACCTCATCTGAAAGGTGGATTCACAACGATCGAGTGTGTCGAATGTCAGCCCACAATCTCAAACTTAAGGGTTCAAAGGTTCTGCCGAAATCACATAGGTCGTCATGTTACAATTTAGTCAAGAAAGGCCTACTATTGGAGCGAAACGGAATGCTTCGAAGCTCGTGTTTCGGCTGCACGAACTCCGAGAGGATTGGAAGAGACCTCATATGAAAGGTGGATTCAAAACGATCGAGTGTGTCGAACGTCAGCCCACTAGCTCAAACTTAAGGGTTCCAAAGTTCTGCCGAAATCACAAATGTCGTCATGTTTCAATTGAGTCAATAAAGGCCTACTACTGGAGCGAAACGGAATGCTTCGATGCTCGTGTTTCAGCCGCACGACCTCCGAGAGGCTTGGAAGAGACCTCATCTGAAAGGTGGATTCACAACGATCGAGTGTGTCAAACGTCAGCCCACTAGTTCAAAATTAAGGGTTCAAAAGTTCTGCCGAAATCACATGGGTCGTCATGTTTCAATTTAGTCAATAAAGGCCTACTACTGGAGCGAAACGGAATGCTTCGACGCTCGTGTTTCAGCCGCACGACCTCCGAGAGGCTTGGAAGAGACCTCATCTGAAAGGTGGATTCAAAACGATCGAGTGTGTCGAATGTCAGCCTACTAGCTCAAACTTAAGGGTTCCAAAGTTCTGCCGAAATCACATAGGTCGTCATGTTACAATTTAGTCAATAAAGGCCTACTATTGGAGCGAAACGGAATGCTTCGATGCTCGTGTTTCAGCCGCACGACCTCCGAGAGGCTTGGAAGAGACCTCATCTGAAAGGTGGATTCACAACGATCGGGTGTGTCAAACGTCAGCCCACTAGTTCAAAATTAAGGGTTCAAAAGTTCTGCCGAAATCACATGGGTCGTCATGTTTCAATTTAGTCAATAAAGGCCTACTACTGGAACGAAACGGAATGCTTCGACGCTCGTGTTTCAGCCGCACGACCTCCGAGAGGCTTGGAAGAGACCTCATCTGAAAGGTGGATTCAAAACGATCGAGTGTGTCGAATGTCAGCCTACTAGCTCAAACTTAAGGGTTCTAAAGTTCTGCCGAAATCACATAGGTCGTCATGTTACAATTTAGTCAAAGGACTCGTCCTGGAGCGAAACGGAATGCTTCGACGCTCGTGTTTCGGCCGCACGACCTACGAGAGGTTTGGAAGAGACCTCATCTGAAAGGTGGATTCCCAACGATCGAGTGTGTCAAACGTCAGCCCACTAGTTCAAACTTAAGGGATCAAAAGTTCTGCATAAATCACATAGGTCGTCATGTTACAATTTAGTCAATAAAGGCCAACTACTGGAGCGAAACGGAATGCTTCGAAGCTCGTGTTTCGGCTGCACGAACTCCGAGAGGATTGGAAGAGACATCATCTGAAAGGTGGATTCACAACGATCAAGTGTGTCGAACGTCAGCCCACTAGCTCAAACTTAAGGGTTCAAAAGCTCTGCCGAAATCATATCGGTCGTCATGTTACAATTTAGTCAATAAAGGCCTAAGACTGGAGCGAAACGGAATGCTTCGGCGCTTGTGTTTCGTCCGCACGACCTCCGAGAGGCATGGAAGAGAACTCATCTGAAAGGTGGATTCCCAACGATCGAGTGTGTCGAACGTCAGCCCACAATCTCAAACTTAAGGGTTCAAAAGTTCTGCCGAAATCATATCGGTCGTCATGTTACAATTTAGTCAATAAAGGCCTACGACTGGAGCGAAACGGAATGCTTCGACGCTTGTGTTTCGACCGCAAGACCTCCGAGAGGCTTGGAAGAGACCTCATCTGAAAGGAAGATTCACAACGATCGAGTGTGTCGAACGTCAGCCCACTAGCTCAAACTTAAGGGTTCCAAAGTTCTGCCGAAATCACATAGGTCGTCATGTTTCAATTTAGTCAATAAAGGCCTACTACTGGAGCGAAACGGAATGCTTCGACGCTCGTGTTTCAGCCGCACGACCTCCGAGAGGCTTGGAAGAGACCTCATCTGAAAGGTGGATTCACAACGATCGAGTGTGTCGAACGTCAGCCCACAATCTCAAACTTAAGAGTTCAAAAGTTCTGCCGAAATCACATCGGGCGTCATGTTACAATTTAGTCAAAGGACTAGTACTGGAGCGAAACGGAATGCTCGTGTTTCGGCCGCACGACCTACGAGAGGTTTGGAAGAGACCTCATCTGAAAGGTGGATTCCCAAAGATGGAGTGTGTCGAACGTCAGCCCACTAGTTCAAACTTAAGGGTTCAAAAGTTCTGCATAAATCACATAGGTCGTCATGTTACAATTTAGTCAATAAAGGCCAACTACTGGAGCGAAACGGAATGCTTCGAAGCTCGTGTTTCGGCTGCACGAACTCCGAGAGGTTTGGAAGAGACATCATCTGAAAGGTGGATTCACAACGATCGAGTGTGTCGAACGTCAGCCCACTAGCTCAAACTTAAGGGATCAAAAGTTCTGCCGAAATCACATAGGTCGTCATGTATTAATTTAGTCAATAAAGGCCTACTACTGGAGCGAAACGGAATGCTTCGACGCTCGTGTTTCAGCCGCACGACCTCCAAGAGGCTTGGAAGAGACCTCATCTGAAAGGTGGATTCAAAACGATCGAGTGTGTCGAATGTCAGTCTACTAGCTCAAACTTAAAGGTTCAAAAGTTCTGCCTAAATCACATAGGTCGTCATGTTACAATTTAGTCAATAAAGGCTTCCTACGGGAGCTAAACGGAATGCTACGACGCTCGTGTTTCTGCCGCACGATCTCCGAGAAGCTTGGAAAAGACGTCATCTGAAAGGTGGATTCAAAACGATCGAGTGTTTCGAAGGTCTGCCTACTAGCTCAAACTTAAGGGTTCTAAAGTTCTGCCGAAATCACATAGGTCGACATGTTGCAATTTAGTCAATAAAGGCCTACCACTGGAGCGAAACGGAATGCTTCGAAGCTCGGGTTTCGGCTGCACGAACTCCGAGAGGATTGGAAGAGACCTCATCTGAAAGGTGGATTCACAACGATCGAGTGTGTCGAATGTCAGCCCACAATCTCAAACTTAAGGGTTCAAAGGTTCTGCCGAAATCACATAGATCGTCATGTTACAATTTAGTCAATAAAGGCCTACTATTGGAGCGAAACGGAATGCTTCGGCGCTTGTGTTTCGTCCGCACGACCTCCGAGAGGCATGGAAGAGAACTCATCTGAAAGGTGGATTCACAACGATCGAATGTGTCGAACGTCAGCCCACTAGCTCAAACTTAAGAGTTCAAAAGTTCTGCCGAAATCACATAGGTCGTCATGTTTCAATTTCGTCAATAAAGGCCTACAACTGGAGCGAAACGGAATGCTTCGACGCTCGTGTTTCAGCCGCACGGCCTCCGAGAGGCTTGGAAGAGACCTCATCTGAAAGGTGGATTCACAACGATCAAGTGTGTCGAACGTCAGCCCACAAGCTCAAACTTAAGGGTTCAAAAGTTCTGCCGAAATCACATCGGTCATCATGTTACAATTTAGTCAATAAAGGCCAACTACTGGAGCGAAACGGAATGCTTCGAAGCTCGTGTTTCGGCTGCACGAACTCCGAGAGGATTGGAAGAGACCTCATCTGAAAGGTGGTTTCACAACGATCGAGTGTGTCGAACGTCAGCCCACTAGCTCAAACTTAAGGGTTCAAAAGTTCTGCCGAAATCACATAGGTCGTCATGTTACAATTTAGTCAAAGGACTAGTCATGGAGCGAAACGGAATGCTTCGACGCTCGTGTTTCGGCCGCACGACCTACGAGAGGTTTGGAAGAGACCTCATCTGAAAGGTGGATTCCCAACGATCGAGTGTGTCGAACGTCAGCCCACAAGCTCAAACTTAAGGGTTCAAAAGTTCTGCATAAATCACATAGGTCGTCATGTTACAATTTAGTCAATAAAGGCCAACTACTGGAGCGAAACGGAATGCTTCGAAGCTCGTGTTTCGGCTGCCAAAACTCCGAGAGGATTGGAAGAGACATCATATGAAAGGTGGATTCACAACGATCGAGTGTGTTGAACGTCAGCCCACAATCTCAAACTTAAGGGTTCAAAAGTTCTGCCGAAATCATATCGGTCGTCATGTTACAATTTAGTCAATAAAGGCCTACGACTGGAGCAAAACGGAATGCTTCGACGCTTGTGTTTCGGCCGCACGACCTCAGAGAGGCTTGGAAGAGACCTCATCTGAAAGGTGGATTCACAACGATCGAGTGTGTCGAATGTCAGCCCACAATCTCAAACTTAAGGGTTCAAAGGTTCTGCCGAAATCACATAGGTCGTCATGTTACAATTTAGTCAAGAAAGGCCTACTATTGGAGCGAAACGGAATGCTTCGAAGCTCGTGTTTCGGCTGCACGAACTCCGAGAGGATTGGAAGAGACCTCATATGAAAGGTGGATTCACAACGATCGAGTGTGTCGAACGTCAGCCCACTAGCTCAAACTTAAGGGTTCCAAAGTTCTGCCGAAATCACAAATGTCGTCATGTTTCAATTTAGTCAATAAAGGCCTACTACTGGAGCGAAACGGAATGCTTCGATGCTCGTGTTTCAGCCGCACGACCTCCGAGAGGCTTGGAAGAGACCTCATCTGAAAGGTGGATTCACAACGATCGAGTGTGTCAAACGTCAGCCCACTAGTTCAAAATTAAGGGTTCAAAAGTTCTGCCGAAATCACATGGGTCGTCATGTTTCAATTTAGTCAATAAAGGCCTACTACTGGAGCGAAACGGAATGCTTCGACGCTCGTGTTTCAGCCGCACGACCTCCGAGAGGCTTGGAAGAGACCTCATCTGAAAGGTGGATTCAAAACGATCGAGTGTGTCGAATGTCAGCGTACGAGCTCAAACTTAAGGGTTCTAAAGTTCTGCCGAAATCACATAGGTCGTCATGTTACAATTTAGTCAATAAAGGCCTACTATTGGAGCGAAACGGAATGCTTCGGCGCTTGTTTCGTCCGCACGACCTCCGAGAGGCATGGAAGAGACCTCATCTGAAAGGTGGATTCACAACGATCGAGTGTGTCGAACGTCAGCCCATAATCTCAAACTTAAGGGTTCAAAAGTTCTGCCGAAATCATATCGGTCGTCATGTTACAATTTAGTCAATAAAGGCCAACTACTGGAGCGAAACGGAATGCTTCGAAGCTCGTGTTTCGGCTGCACGAACTCCGAGAGGATTGGAAGAGACCTCATCTGAAAGGTGGTTTCACAACGATCGACTGTGTCGAACGTCAGCCCACAAGCTCAAACTTAAGGGTTCAAAAGTTCTGCCGAAATCACATAGGTCGTCATGTTACAATTTAGTCAAAGGACTAGTCCTGGAGCGAAACGGAATGCTTCGACGCTCGTGTTTCGGCCGCACGACCTACGAGAGGTTTGGAAGAGATCTCATCTGAAAGGTGGATTCCCAACGATCGAGTGTGTCGAACGTCAGCCCACTAGTTAAAACTTAAGGGTTCAAAAGTTCTGCATAAATCACATAGGTCGTCATGTTACAATTTAGTCAATAAAGGCCAACTACTGGAGCGAAACGGAATGCTTCGAAGCTCGTGTTTCGGCTGCACGAACTCCGAGAGGTTTGGAAGAGACATCATCTGAAAGGTGGATTCACAACGATCGAGTGTGTCGAACGTCAGCCCACTAGCTCAAACTTAAGGGATCAAAAGTTCTGCCGAAATCACATAGGTCGTCATGTATTAATTTAGTCAATAAAGGCCTACTACTGGAGCGAAACGGAATGCTTCGACGCTCGTGTTTCGGCCGCACGACCTCCAAGAGGCTTGGAAGAGACCTCATCTGAAAGGTGGATTCAAAACGATCGAGTGTGTCGAATGTCAGTCTACTAGCTCAAACTTAAAGGTTCAAAAGTTCTGCCTAAATCACATAGGTCGTCATGTTACAATTTAGTCAATAAAGGCTTCCTACGGGAGCTAAACGGAATGCTACGACGCTCGTGTTTCTGCCGCACGATCTCCGAGAAGCTTGGAAAAGACGTCATCTGAAAGGTGGATTCAAAACGATCGAGTGTTTCGAAGGTCTGCCTACTAGCTCAAACTTAAGTGTTCTAAAGTTCTGCCGAAATCACATAGGTCGACATGTTGCAATTTAGTCAATAAAGGCCTACCACTGGAGCGAAACGGAATGCTTCGAAGCTCGGGTTTCGGCTGCACGAACTCCGAGAGGATTGGAAGAGACCTCATCTGAAAGGTGGATTCACAACGATCGAGTGTGTCGAACGTCAGCCCACTAGCTCAAACTTCAGGGTTCAAAAGCTCTGCCGAAATCATATCGGTCGTCATGTTACAATTTAGTCAATAAAGGCCTAAGAATGGAGCGAAACGGAATGCTTCAACGCTTGTGTTTCGGCCGCACGACCTCCGAGAGGCTTGGAAGAGACCTCATCTGAAAGGTGGATTCACAACGATCGAGTGTGTCGAATGTCAGCCCACAATCTCAAACTTAAGGGTTCAAAGGTTCTGCCGAAATCACATAGATCGTCATGTTACAATTTAGTCAATAAAGGCCTACTATTGGAGCGAAACGGAATGCTTCGGCGCTTGTGTTTCGTCCGCACGACCTCCGAGAGGCATGGAAGAGAACTCATCTGAAAGGTGGATTCACAACGATCGAATGTGTCGAACGTCAGCCCACTAGCTCAAACTTAAGGGTTCAAAAGTTCTGCCGAAATCACATCGGTCATCATGTTACAATTTAGTCAATAAAGGACTACTACTGGAGCGAAACGGAATGCTTCGACGCTCGTGTTTCGGCCGCACGACCTCCGAGAGGCTTGGAAGAGACCTCATCTGAAAGGTGGATTCCCAACGATCGAGTGTGTCGAACGTCAGCCTATAATCTCAAACTTAAGGGTTCAAAAGTTCTGCCGAAATCATATCGGTCGTCATGTTACAATTTAGTCAATAAAGGCCAACTACTGGAGCGAAACGGAATGCTTCGAAGCTCGTGTTTCGGCTGCACGAACTCCGAGAGGATTGGAAGAGACCTCATCTGAAAGGTGGTTTCACAACGATCGAGTGTGTCGAACGTCAGCCCACAAGCTCAAACTTAAGGGTTCAAAAGTTCTGCCGAAATCACATAGGTCGTCATGTTACAATTTAGTCAAAGGACTAGTCCTGGAGCGAAACGGAATGCTTCGACGCTCGTGTTTCGGCCGCACGACCTACGAGAGGTTTGGAAGAGACCTCATCTGAAAGGTGGATTCCCAACGATCGAGTGTGTCGAACGTCAGCCCACAAGCTCAAACTTAAGGGTTCAAAAGTTCTGCATAAATCACATAGGTCGTCATGTTACAATTTAGTCAATAAAGGCCAACTACTGGAGCGAAACGGAATGCTTCGAAGCTCGTGTTTCGGCTGCCAAAACTCCGAGAGGATTGGAAGAGACATCATATGAAAGGTGGATTCACAACGATCGAGTGTGTTGAACGTCAGCCCACAATCTCAAACTTAAGGGTACAAAAGTTCTGCCGAAATCATATCGGTCGTCATGTTACAATTTAGTCAATAAAGGCCTACGACTGGAGCAAAACGGAATGCTTCGACGCTTGTGTTTCGGCCGCACGACCTCAGAGAGGCTTGGAAGAGACCTCATCTGAAAGGTGGATTCACAACGATCGAGTGTGTCGAATGTCAGCCCACAATCTCAAACTTAAGGGTTCAAAGGTTCTGCCGAAATCACATAGGTCGTCATGTTACAATTTAGTCAAGAAAGGCCTACTATTGGAGCGAAACGGAATGCTTCGAAGCTCGTGTTTCGGCTGCACGAACTCCGAGAGGATTGGAAGAGACCTCATATGAAAGGTGGATTCACAACGATCGAGTGTGTCGAACGTCAGCCCACTAGCTCAAACTTAAGGGTTCCAAAGTTCTGCCGAAATCACAAATGTCGTCATGTTTCAATTTAGTCAATAAAGGCCTACTACTGGAGCGAAACGGAATGCTTCGATGCTCGTGTTTCTGCCGCACGACCTCCGAGAGGCTTGGAAGAGACCTCATCTGAAAGGTGGATTCACAACGATCGAGTGTGTCAAACGTCAGCCCACTAGTTCAAAATTAAGGGTTCAAAAGTTCTGCCGAAATCACATGGGTCGTCATGTTTCAATTTAGTCAATAAAGGCCTACTACTGGAGCGAAACGGAATGCTTCGACGCTCGTGTTTCAGCCGCACGACCTCCGAGAGGCTTGGAAGAGACCTCATCTGAAAGGTGGATTCAAAACGATCGAGTGTGTCGAATGTCAGCGTACGAGCTCAAACTTAAGGGTTCTAAAGTTCTGCCGAAATCACATAGGTCGTCATGTTACAATTTAGTCAATAAAGGCCTACTATTGGAGCGAAACGGAATGCTTCGGCGCTTGTTTCGTCCGCACGACCTCCGAGAGGGATGGAAGAGAACTCATCTGAAAGGTGGATTCACAACGATCGAGTGTGTCGAACGTCAGCCCACTAGCTCAAACTTAAGAGTTCAAAAGTTCTGCCGAAATCACATAGGTCGTCATGTTTCAATTTCGTCAATAAAGGCCTACAACTGGAGCGAAACGGAATGCTTCGACGCTCGTGTTTCAGCCGCACGGCCTCCGAGAGGCTTGGAAGAGACCTCATCTGAAAGGTGGATTCACAACGATCGAGTGTGTCGAACGTCAGCCCATAATCTCAAACTTAAGGGTTCAAAAGTTCTGCCGAAATCATATCGGTCGTCATGTTACAATTTAGTCAATAAAGGCCAACTACTGGAGCGAAACGGAATGCTTCGAAGCTCGTGTTTCGGCTGCACAAACTCCGAGAGGATTGGAAGAGACCTCATCTGAAAGGTGGTTTCACAACGATCGACTGTGTCGAACGTCAGCCCACAAGCTCAAACTTAAGGGTTCAAAAGTTCTGCCGAAATCACATACGTCGTCATGTTACAATTTAGTCAAAGGACTAGTCCTGGAGCGAAACGGAATGCTTCGACGCTCGTGTTTCGGCCGCACGACCTACGAGAGGTTTGGAAGAGATCTCATCTGAAAGGTGGATTCCCAACGATCGAGTGTGTCGAACGTCAGCCCACTAGTTCAAACTTAAGGGTTCAAAAGTTCTGCATAAATCACATAGGTCGTCATGTTACAATTTAGTCAATAAAGGCCAACTACTGGAGCGAAACGGAATGCTTCGAAGCTCGTGTTTCGGCTGCCAAAACTCCGAGAGGATTGGAAGAGACATCATATGAAAGGTGGATTCACAACGATCGAGTGTGTCGAACGTCAGCCCACAATCTCAAACTTAAGGGTTCAAAAGTTCTGCCGAAATCATATCGGTCGTCATGTTACAATTTAGTCAATAAAGGCCTACGACTGGAGCAAAACGGAATGCTTCGACGCTTGTGTTTCGGCCGCACGACCTCAGAGAGGCTTGGAAGAGACCTCATCTGAAAGGTGGATTCACAACGATCGAGTGTGTCGAATGTCAGCCCACAATCTCAAACTTAAGGGTTCAAAGGTTCTGCCGAAATCACATAGGTCGTCATGTTACAATTTAATCAAGAAAGGCCTACTATTGGAGCGAAACGGAATGCTTCGAAGCTCGTGTTTCGGCTGCACGAACTCCGAGAGGATTGGAAGAGACCTCATATGAAAGGTGGATTCACAACGATCGAGTGTGTCGAACGTCAGCCCACTAGCTCAAACTTAAGGGTTCCAAAGTTCTGCCGAAATCACAAATGTCGTCATGTTTCAATTTAGTCAATAAAGGCCTACTACTGGAGCGAAACGGAATGCTTCGATGCTCGTGTTTCAGCCGCACGACCTCCGAGAGGCTTGGAAGAGACCTCATCTGAAAGGTGGATTCACAACGATCGAGTGTGTCAAACGTCAGCCCACTAGTTCAAAATTAAGGGTTCAAAAGTTCTGCCGAAATCACATGGGTCGTCATGTTTCAATTTAGTCAATAAAGGCCTACTACTGGAGCGAAACGGAATGCTTCGATGCTCGTGTTTCAGCCGCACGACCTCCGAGAGGCTTGGAAGAGACCTCATCTGAAAGGTGGATTCAAAACGATCGAGTGTGTCGAATGTCAGCCTACTAGCTCAAACTTAAGGGTTCCAAAGTTCTGCCGAAATCACATAGGTCGTCATGTTACAATTTAGTCAATAAAGGCCTACTATTGGAGCGAAACGGAATGCTTCGATGCTCGTGTTTCAGCCGCACGACCTCCGAGAGGCTTGGAAGAGACCTCATCTGAAAGGTGGATTCACAACGATCGAGTGTGTCAAACGTCAGCCCACTAGTTCAAAATTAAGGGTTCAAAAGTTCTGCCGAAATCACATGGGTCGTCATGTTTCAATTTAGTCAGTAAAGGCCTACTACTGGAGCGAAACGGAATGCTTCGATGCTCGTGTTTCAGCCGCACGACCTCCGAGAGGCTTGGAAGAGACCTCATCTGAAAGGTGGATTCACAACGATCGAGTGTGTCGAACGTCAGCCCACAAGCTCAAACTTAAGAGTTCAAAAGTTCTGCCGAAATCACATAGGTCGTCATGTTACAATTTAGTCAAAGGACTAGTCCTGGAGCGAAACGGAATGCTTCGACGCTCGTGTTTCGGCCGCACGACCTACGAGAGGTTTGGAAGAGACCTCATCTGAAAGGTGGATTCCCAACGATCGAGTGTGTCGAACGTCAGCCCACTAGTTCAAACTTAAGGGTTCAAAAGTTCTGCATAAATCACATAGGTCGTCATGTTACAATTTAGTCAATAAAGGCCAACTACTGGAGCGAAACGGAATGCTTCGAAGCTCGTGTTTCGGCTGCACGAACTCCGAGAGGATTGGAAGAGACATCATCTGAAAGGTGGATTCACAACGATCGAGTGTGTCGAAGGTCAGCCCACAAGCTCAAACTTAAGGGTTCAAAAGTTCTGCCGAAATCACATAGTTCGTCATGTTACAATTCAGTCAATAAAGGACTAGTACTAGAGCGAAACGGAATGCTTCGACGCTCGTGTTTCGGTCGCACGACCTACGAGAGGCTTGGAAGAGACCTTATCTGAAAGGTGGATTCCCAACGATCGAGTGTGTCGAACGTCAGCCCACAATCTCAAACTTAATGGTTCAAAAGTTCTGCCGAAATCATATCGGACGTCATGTTACAATTTAGTCAATAAAGGCCTACGACTGGAGCGAAACGGAATGCTTCGACGCTTGTGTTTTGGCCGCACGACCTCCGAGAGGCTTGGAAGAGACCTCATCTGAAAGGTGGATTCACAACGATCGAGTGTGTCGAATGTCAGCCCACAATCTCAAACTTAAGGGTTCAAAGGTTCTGCCGAAATCACACAGGTCGTCATGTTACAATTTAGTCAATAAAGGCCTACTATTGGAGCGAAACGGAATGCTTCGAAGCTCATGTTTCGGCCGCACGAACTCCGAGAGGATTGGAAGAGACGTCATCTGAAAGGTGGATTCACAACGATCGAGTGTGTCGAACGTCAGCCCACTAGCTCAAACTTAAGGGATCAAAAGTTCTGCCGAAATCACAAAGGTCATCATGTGACAATTTAGTCAATAAAGGCCTACTCCTGGAGCGAAACGGAATGGTTCGAAGCTCGTGTTTCGGCCGCACGAACTCCGAGAGGATTGCAAGAGACCTCATCTAAAAGGTGGATTCAAAACGATTGAGTGTGTCGAATGTCAGTCTACTAGCTCAAACTTAAAGGTTTAAAAGTTCTGCCGAAATCACAAAGGTCATCATGTGACAATTTAGTCAATAAAGGCCTACTTCTGGAGCGAAACGAAATGCTTCGAAGCTCGTGTTTCGGCTGCACGACCTCCGAGAGGCTTGGAAGAGACCTCATCTGAAACGTGGATTCACAACGATCGGGTGTGTCAAACGTCAGCCCACTAGCTCAAACTTAAGGGTTCAAAAGTTCTGCCGAAATCACATAGGTCGTCATGTTTCAATTTAGTCAATAAAGGCCAACTACTGGAGCGAAACGGAATGCTTCGAAGCTCGTGTTTCAGCCGCACGACCTCCGAGAGGCTTGGAAGAGACCTCATCTGAAAGGTGGATTCACAACGATCGAGTGTGTCGAACGTCAGCCCACAAGCTCAAACTTAATGGTTCAAAAGTTCTGCGAAATCACATAGGTCGTCATGTTACAATTTAGTCAATAAAGGACTAGTACAGGAGCGAAACGGAATGCTTCGACGCTCGTGTTTCGGTCGCACGACATACGAGAGGCTTGGAAGAGACCTCATCTGAAAGGTGGATTCCCAACGATCGAGTGTGTCGAACGTCAGCCGACAATCTCAAACTTAAGGGTTCAAAAGTTCTGCCGAAATCATATCGGACGTCATGTTACAATTTAGTCAATAAAGGCCTACGACTGGAGCGAAACGGAATGCTTCGACGCTTGTGTTTTGGCCGCACGACCTCCGAGAGGCTTGAAAGAGACCTCATATGAAAGGTGGATTCACAACGATCGAGTGTGTCGAACGTCAGCCCACTAGCTCAAACTTAAGGGTTCCAAAGTTCTGCCGAAATCACAAAAGTCGTCATGTTTCAATTTTGTCAATAAAGGCCTACTACTGGAGCGAAACGGAATGCTTCGATGCTCGTGTTTCAGCCGCACGACCTCCGAGAGGCTTGGAAGAGACCTCATCTGAAAGGTGGATTCACAACGATCGAGTGTGTCGAACGTCAGCCCACAAGCTCAAACTTAAGGGTTCAAAAGTTCTGCCGAAATCACATAGATCGTCATGTTACAATTTAGTCAAAGGACTAGTCCTGGAGCGAAACGGAATGCTTCGACGCTCGTGTTTCGGCCGCACGACCTACGAGAGGTTTGGAAGAGACCTCATCTGAAAGGTGGATTCCCAACGATCGAGTGTGTCGAACGTCAGCCCACTAGTTCAAACTTAAGGGTTCAAAAGTTCTGCATAAATCACATAGGTCGTCATGTTACAATTTAGTCAAGAAAGGCCAACTACTGGAGCGAAACGGAATGCTTCGAAGCTCGTGTTTCGGCTGCACGAACTCCTAGAGGATTGGAAGAGACATTCTGTGAAAGGTGGATTCACAACGATCGAGTGTGTCGAAGGTCAGCCCACTAGCTCAAACTTAAGGGATCAAAAGTTCTGCCGAAATCACATAGGTCGTCATCTTTCAATTTAGTCAATAAAGGCCTACTACTGGAGCGAAACGGAATGCTTCGACGCTCGTGTTTCAGCCGCACGACCTCCGAGAGGCTTGGAAGAGACCTCATCTGAAAGGTGGATTCACAACGATCGAGTGTGTCGAACGTCAGCCCACAAGCTCAAACTTAAGGGTTCAAAAGTTCTGCCGAAATCACATAGGTCGTCATGTTACAATTTAGTCAAAGGACTAGTCCTGGAGCGAAACGGAATGCTTCGGCGCTTGTGTTTCGTCCGCACGACCTCCGAGAGGCATGGAAGAGAACTCATCTGAAAGGTGGATTCCCAACGATCGAGTGTGTCGAACGTCAGCCCACTAGTTCAAACTTAAGGGTTCAAAAGTTCTGCATAAATCACATAGGTCGTCATGTTACAATTTAGTCAATAAAGGCCAACTACTGGAGCGAAACGGAATGCTTCGAAGCTCGTGTTTCGGCTGCACGAACTCCGAGATGATTGGAAGAGACATCATCTGAAAGGTGGATTCACAACGATCGAGTGTGTCGAAGGTCAGCCCAAAAGCTCAAACTTAAGGGTTCAAAAGTTCTGCCGAAATCACATAGGTCGTCATGTTACAATTTAGTCAATAAAGGCCTACGACTGGAGCGAAACGGAATGCTTCGACGCTTGTGTTTTGGCCGCACGACCTCCGAGAGGCTTGGAAGAGACCTCATCTGAAAGGTGGATTCACAACGATCGAGTGTGTCGAATGTCAGCCCACAATCTCAAACTTAAGGGTTCAAAGGTTCTGCCGAAATCACACAGGTCGTCATGTTACAATTTAGTTAATAAAGGCCTACTATTGGAGCGAAACGGAATGCTTCGAAGCTCATGTTTCGGCCGCACGAACTCCGAGAGGATTGGAAGAGACCTCATATGAAAGGTGGATTCACAACGATCGAGTGTGTCGAACGTCAGCCCACTAGCTCAAACTTAAGGGTTCCAAAGTTCTGCCGAAATCACAAAAGTCGTCATGTTTCAATTTAGTCAATAAAGGCCTACTACTGGAGCGAAACGGAATGCTTCGATGCTCGTGTTTCAGCCGCACGACCTCCGAGAGGCTTGGAAGAGACCTCATCTGAAAGGTGGATTCACAACGATCGAGTGTGTCGAACGTCAGCCCACAAGCTCAAACTTAAGGGTTCAAAAGTTCTGCCGAAATCACATAGGTCGTCATGTTACAATTTAGTCAAAGGACTAGTCCTGGAGCGAAACGGAATGCTTCGACGCTCGTGTTTCGGCCGCATGACCTACGAGAGGTTTGGAAGAGACCTCATCTGAAAGGTGGATTCCCAACGATCGAGTGTGTCGAACGTCAGCCCACTAGTTCAAACTTAAGGGTTCAAAAGTTCTGCATAAATCACATAGGTCGTCATGTTACAATTTAGTCAATAAAGGCCAACTACTGGAGCGAAACGGAATGCTTTGAAGCTCGTGTTTCGGCTGCACGAACTCCGAGAGGATTGGAAGAGACATCATCTGAAAGGTGGATTCACAACGATCGAGTGTGTCGAAGGTCAGCCCACTAGCTCAAACTTAAGGGATCAAAAGTTCTGCCGAAATCACATAGGTCGTCATCTTTCAATTTAGTCAATAAAGGCCTACTACTGGAGCGAAACGGAATGCTTCGACGCTCGTGTTTCAGCCGCACGACCTCCGAGAGGCTTGGAAGAGACCTCATCTGAAAGGTGGATTCAAAACGATCGAGTGTGTCAAATGTCAGTCTACTAGCTCAAACTTAAAGGTTCAAAAGTTCTGCCTAAATCACATATGTCGTCATGTTACAATTTAGTCAATAAAGGCTTACTACTGGAGCTAAACGGAATGGTTCGACGCTCGTGTTTCGGCCGCACGATCTCCGAGAAGCTTGGAAAAGACGTCATCTGAAAGGTGGATTCAAAACGATCGAGTGTTTCGAAGGTCAGCCTACGAGCTCAAACTTAAGCGTTCTAAAGTTCTGCCGAAATCACATAGGTCGACATGTTACAATTTAGTCAATAAAGGCCTACCATTGGAGCGAAACGGAATGCTTCGAAGCTCGGGTTTCGGCTGCACGAACTCCGAGAGGATTGGAAGAGACCTCATCTGAAAGGTGCATTCACAACGATCAAGTGTGTCGAACGTCAGCCCACTAGCTCAAACTTAAGGGTTCAAAAGCTCTGCCGAAATCATATCGGTCGTCATGTTACAATTTAGTTAATAATGGCCTAAGACTGGAGCGAAACGGAATGCTTCGGCGCTTGTGTTTCGTCCGCACGACCTCCGAGAGGCATGGAAGAGAACTCATCTGAAAGGTGGATTCCCAACGATCGAGTGTGTCGAACGTCAGCCCACAATCTCAAACTTAAGGGTTCAAAAGTTCTGCCGAAATCATATCGGTCGTCATGTTACAATTTAGTCAATAAAGGCCTACGACTGGAGAGAAACGGAATGCTTCGACGCTTGTGTTTCGACCGCAAGACCTCCGAGAGGCTTGGAAGAGACCTCATCTGAAAGGGGGATTCACAACGATCGAGTGTGTCGAATGTCAGCCCACAATCTCAAACTTAAGGGTTCAAAAGTTCTGCATAAATCACATAGGTCGTCATGTTACAATTTAGTCAATAAAGGCCAACTACTGGAGCGAAACGGAATGCTTCGAAGCTCGTGTTTCGGCTGCACGAACTCCGAGATGATTGGAAGAGACATCATCTGAAAGGTGGATTCACAACGATCGAGTGTGTCGAAGGTCAGCCCAAAAGCTCAAACTTAAGGGTTCAAAAGTTCTGCCGAAATCACATAGGTCGTCATGTTACAATTTAGTCAATAAAGGCCTACGACTGGAGCGAAACGGAATGCTTCGACGCTTGTGTTTTGGCCGCACGACCTCCGAGAGGCTTGGAAGAGACCTCATCTGAAAGGTGGATTCACAACGATCGAGTGTGTCGAATGTCAGCTCACAATCTCAAACTTAAGGGTTCAAAGGTTCTGCCGAAATCACACAGGTCGTCATGTTACAATTTAGTTAATAAAGGCCTACTATTGGAGCGAAACGGAATGCTTCGAAGCTCATGTTTCGGCCGCACGAACTCCGAGAGGATTGGAAGAGACCTCATATGAAAGGTGGATTCACAACGATCGAGTGTGTCGAACGTCAGCCCACTAGCTCAAACTTAAGGTTCCAAAGTTCTGCCGAAATCACAAAAGTCGTCATGTTTCAATTTAGTCAATAAAGGCCTACTACTGGAGCGAAACGGAATGCTTCGATGCTCGTGTTTCAGCCGCACGACCTCCGAGAGGCTTGGAAGAGACCTCATCTGAAAGGTGGATTCACAACGATCGAGTGTGTCGAACGTCAGCCCACAAGCTCAAACTTAAGGGTTCAAAAGTTCTGCCGAAATCACATAGGTCGTCATGTTACAATTTAGTCAAAGGACTAGTCCTGGAGCGAAACGGAATGCTTCGACGCTCGTGTTTCGGCCGCACGACCTACGAGAGGTTTGGAAGAGACCTCATCTGAAAGGTGGATTCCCAACGATCGAGTGTGTCGAACGTCAGCCCACTAGTTCAAACTTAAGGGTTCAAAAGTTCTGCATAAATCACATAGGTCGTCATGTTACAATTTAGTCAATAAAGACCAACTACTGGAGCGAAACGGAATGCTTCGAAGCTCGTGTTTCGGCTGCACGAACTCCGAGAGGATTGGAAGAGACATCATCTGAAAGGTGGATTCACAACGATCGAGTGTGTCGAAGGTCAGCCCACTAGCTCAAACTTAAGGGATCAAAAGTTCTGCCGAAATCACATAGGTCGTCATCTTTCAATTTAGTCAATAAAGGCCTACTACTGGAGCGAAACGGAATGCTTCGACGCTCGTGTTTCAGCCGCACGACCTCCGAGAGGCTTGGAAGAGACCTCATCTGAAAGGTGGATTCAAAACGATCGAGTGTGTCAAATGTCAGTCTACTAGCTCAAACTTAAAGGTTCAAAAGTTCTGCCTAAATCACATATGTCGTCATGTTACAATTTAGTCAATAAAGGCTTACTACTGGAGCTAAACGGAATGGTTCGACGCTCGTGTTTCGGCCGCACGATCTCCGAGAAGCTTGGAAAAGACGTCATCTGAAAGGTGGATTCAAAACGATCGAGTGTTTCGAAGGTCAGCCTACGAGCTCAAACTTAAGCGTTCTAAAGTTCTGCCGAAATCACATAGGTCGACATGTTACAATTTAGTCAATAAAGGCCTACCATTGGAGCGAAACGGAATGCTTCGAAGCTCGGGTTTCGGCTGCACGAACTCCGAGAGGATTGGAAGAGACCTCATCTGAAAGGTGCATTCACAACGATCAAGTGTGTCGAACGTCAGCCCACTAGCTCAAACTTAAGGGTTCAAAAGCTCTGCCGAAATCATATCGGTCGTCATGTTACAATTTAGTTAATAATGGCCTAAGACTGGAGCGAAACGGAATGCTTCGGCGCTTGTGTTTCGTCCGCACGACCTCCGAGAGGCATGGAAGAGAACTCATCTGAAAGGTGGATTCCCAACGATCGAGTGTGTCGAACGTCAGCCCACAATCTCAAACTTAAGGGTTCAAAAGTTCTGCCGAAATCATATCGGTCGTCATGTTACAATTTAGTCAATAAAGGCCTACGACTGGAGAGAAACGGAATGCTTCGACGCTTGTGTTTCGACCGCAAGACCTCCGAGAGGCTTGGAAGAGACCTCATCTGAAAGGGGGATTCATAACGATCGAGTGTGTCGAATGTCAGCCCACAATCTCAAACTTAAGGGTTCAAAAGTTCTGCATAAATCACATAGGTCGTCATGTTACAATTTAGTCAATAAAGGCCAACTACTGGAGCGAAACGGAATGCTTCGAAGCTCGTGTTTCGGCTGCACGAACTCCGAGAGGATTGGAAGAGACATCATCTGAAAGGTGGATTCACAACGATCGAGTGTGTCGAAGGTCAGCCCACTAGCTCAAACTTAAGGGATCAAAAGTTCTGCCGAAATCACATAGGTCGACATGTTACAATTTAGTCAATAAAGGCCTACCATTGGAGCGAAACGGAATGCTTCGAAGCTCGGGTTTCGGCTGCACGAACTCCGAGAGGATTGGAAGAGACCTCATCTGAAAGGTGGATTCACAACGATCAAGTGTGTCGAACGTCAGCCCACTAGCTCAAACTTAAGGGTTCAAAAGCTCTGCCGAAATCTTATCGGTCGTCATGTTACAATTTAGTCAATAAAGGCCTAAGACTGGAGCGAAACGGAATGCTTCGGCGCTTGTGTTTCGTCCGCACGACCTCCGAGAGGCATGGAAGAGAACTCATCTGAAAGGTGGATTCCCAACGATCGAGTGTGTCGAACGTCAGCCCACTAGTTCAAACTTAAGGGTTCAAAAGTTCTGCATAAATCACATAGGTCGTCATGTTACAATTTAGTCAATAAAGGCCAACTACTGGAGCGAAACGGAATGCTTCGAAGCTCGTGTTTCGGCTGCACGAACTCCGAGATGATTGGAAGAGACATCATCTGAAAGGTGGATTCACAACGATCGAGTGTGTCGAAGGTCAGCCCAAAAGCTCAAACTTAAGGGTTCAAAAGTTCTGCCGAAATCACATAGGTCGTCATGTTACAATTTAGTCAATAAAGGCCTACGACTGGAGCGAAACGGAATGCTTCGACGCTTGTGTTTTGGCCGCACGACCTCCGAGAGGCTTGGAAGAGACCTCATCTGAAAGGTGGATTCACAACGATCGAGTGTGTCGAATGTCAGCTCACAATCTCAAACTTAAGGGTTCAATGGTTCTGCCGAAATCACACAGGTCGTCATGTTACAATTTAGTTAATAAAGGCCTACTATTGGAGCGAAACGGAATGCTTCGAAGCTCATGTTTCGGCCGCACGAACTCCGAGAGGATTGGAAGAGACCTCATATGAAAGGTGGATTCACAACGATCGAGTGTGTCGAACGTCAGCCCACTAGCTCAAACTTAAGGTTCCAAAGTTCTGCCGAAATCACAAAAGTCGTCATGTTTCAATTTAGTCAATAAAGGCCTACTACTGGAGCGAAACGGAATGCTTCGATGCTCGTGTTTCAGCCGCACGACCTCCGAGAGGCTTGGAAGAGACCTCATCTGAAAGGTGGATTCACAACGATCGAGTGTGTCGAACGTCAGCCCACAAGCTCAAACTTAAGGGTTCAAAAGTTCTGCCGAAATCACATAGGTCGTCATGTTACAATTTAGTCAAAGGACTAGTCCTGGAGCGAAACGGAATGCTTCGACGCTCGTGTTTCGGCCGCACGACCTACGAGAGGTTTGGAAGAGACCTCATCTGAAAGGTGGATTCCCAACGATCGAGTGTGTCGAACGTCAGCCCACTAGTTCAAACTTAAGGGTTCAAAAGTTCTGCATAAATCACATAGGTCGTCATGTTACAATTTAGTCAATAAAGACCAACTACTGGAGCGAAACGGAATGCTTCGAAGCTCGTGTTTCGGCTGCACGAACTCCGAGAGGATTGGAAGAGACATCATCTGAAAGGTGGATTCACAACGATCGAGTGTGTCGAAGGTCAGCCCACTAGCTCAAACTTAAGGGATCAAAAGTTCTGCCGAAATCACATAGGTCGTCATCTTTCAATTTAGTCAATAAAGGCCTACTACTGGAGCGAAACGGAATGCTTCGACGCTCGTGTTTCAGCCGCACGACCTCCGAGAGGCTTGGAAGAGACCTCATCTGAAAGGTGGATTCAAAACGATCGAGTGTGTCAAATGTCAGTCTACTAGCTCAAACTTAAAGGTTCAAAAGTTCTGCCTAAATCACATATGTCGTCATGTTACAATTTAGTCAATAAAGGCTTACTACTGGAGCTAAACGGAATGGTTCGACGCTCGTGTTTCGGCCGCACGATCTCCGAGAAGCTTGGAAAAGACGTCATCTGAAAGGTGGATTCAAAACGATCGAGTGTTTCGAAGGTCAGCCTACGAGCTCAAACTTAAGCGTTCTAAAGTTCTGCCGAAATCACATAGGTCGACATGTTACAATTTAGTCAATAAAGGCTTACCATTGGAGCGAAACGGAATGCTTCGAAGCTCGGGTTTCGGCTGCACGAACTCCGAGAGGATTGGAAGAGACCTCATCTGAAAGGTGCATTCACAACGATCAAGTGTGTCGAACGTCAGCCCACTAGCTCAAACTTAAGGGTTCAAAAGCTCTGCCGAAATCATATCGGTCGTCATGTTACAATTTAGTTAATAATGGCCTAAGACTGGAGCGAAACGGAATGCTTCGGCGCTTGTGTTTCGTCCGCACGACCTCCGAGAGGCATGGAAGAGAACTCATCTGAAAGGTGGATTCACAACGATCGAGTGTGTCGAACGTCAGCCCACAATCTCAAACTTAAGGGTTCAAAAGTTCTGCCGAAATCATATCGGTCGTCATGTTACAATTTAGTCAATAAAGGCCTACGACTGGAGAGAAACGGAATGCTTCGACGCTTGTGTTTCGACCGCAAGACCTCCGAGAGGCTTGGAAGAGACCTCATCTGAAAGGGGGATTCACAACGATCGAGTGTGTCGAATGTCAGCCCACAATCTCAAACTTAAGGGTTCAAAAGTTCTGCATAAATCACATAGGTCGTCATGTTACAATTTAGTCAATAAAGGCCAACTACTGGAGCGAAACGGAATGCTTCGAAGCTCGTGTTTCGGCTGCACGAACTCCGAGAGGATTGGAAGAGACATCATCTGAAAGGTGGATTCACAACGATCGAGTGTGTCGAAGGTCAGCCCACTAGCTCAAACTTAAGGGATCAAAAGTTCTGCCGAAATCACATAGGTCGTCATCTTTCAATTTAGTCAATAAAGGCCTACTACTGGAGCGAAACGGAATGCTTCGACGCTCGTGTTTCAGCCGCACGACCTCCGAGAGGCTTGGAAGAGACCTCATCTGAAAGGTGGATTCAAAACGATCGAGTGTGTCAAATGTCAGTCTAATAGCTCAAACTTAAAGGTTCAAAAGTTCTGCCTAAATCACATATGTCGTCATGTTACAATTTAGTCAATAAAGGCTTCTACTGGAGCTAAACGGAATGGTTCGACGCTCGTGTTTCGGCCGCACGATCTCCGAGAAGCTTGGAAAAGACGTCATCTGAAAGGTGGATTCAAAACGATCGAGTGTTTCGAAGGTCAGCCTACGAGCTCAAACTTAAGCGTTCTAAAGTTCTGCCGAAATCACATAGGTCGACATGTTACAATTTAGTCAATAAAGGCCTACCATTGGAGCGAAACGGAATGCTTCGAAAGTCGGGTTTCGGCTGCACGAACTCCGAGAGGATTGGAAGAGACCTCATCTGAAAGGTGGATTCACAACGATCAAGTGTGTCGAACGTCAGCCCACTAGCTCAAACTTAAGGGTTCAAAAGCTCTGCCGAAATCATATCGGTCGTCATGTTACAATTTAGTCAATAAAGGCCTAAGACTGGAGCGAAACGGAATGCTTCGGCGCTTGTGTTTCGTCCGCACAACCTCCGAGAGGCATGGAAGAGAACTCATCTGAAAGGTGGATTCCCAACGATCGAGTGTGTCGAACGTCAGCCCACAATCTCAAACTTAAGGGTTCAAAAGTTCTGCCGAAATCATATCGGTCGTCATGTTACAATTTAGTCAATAAAGGCCTACGACTGGAGCGAAACGGAATGCTTCGACGCTTGTGTTTCGACCGCAAGACCTCCGAGAAGCTTGGAAGAGACCTCATCTGAAAGGGGGATTCACAACGATCGAGTGTGTCGAATGTCAGCCCACAATCTCAAACTTAAGGGTTCAAAGGTTCTGCCGAAATCAAAAAGGTCGTCATGTTACAATTTAGTCAATAAAGGCCTACTATTGGAGCGAAACGGAATGCTTCGAAGCTCGTGTTTCGGCTGCACGACCTCCGAGAGGATTGGAAGAGACCTCATCTGAAAGGTAGATTCACAACGATCGAGTGTGTCGAACGTCAGCCCACTAGCTCAAACTTAAGGGTTCCAAAGTTCTGCCGAAATCACATAGGTCGTCATGTTTCAATTTAGTCAATAAAGGCCTACTACTGGAGCGAAACGGAATGCTTCGACGCTCGTGTTTCAGCCGCACGACCTCCGAGAGGCTTGGAAGAGACCTCATCTGAAAGGTGGATTCACAACGATCGAGTGTGTCGAACGTCAGCCCACAATCTCAAACTTAAGAGTTCAAAAGTTCTGCCGAAATCACATCGGGCGTCATGTTACAATTTAGTCAAAGGACTAGTACTGGAGCGAAACGGAATGCTTCGACGCTCGTGTTTCGGCCGCACGACCTACGAGAGGTTTTGAAGAGACCTCATCTGAAAGGTGGATTCCCAAAGATGGAGTGTGTCGAACGTCAGCCCACTAGTTCAAACTTAAGGGTTCAAAAGTTCTGCATAAATCACATAGCTCGTCATGTTACAATTTAGTCAATAAAGGCCAACTACTGGAGCGAAACGGAATGCTTCGAAGCTCGTGTTTCGGCTGCACGAACTCCGAGAGGTTTGGAAGAGACATCATCTGAAAGGTGGATTCACAACGATCGAGTGTGTCGAACGTCAGCCCACTAGCTCAAACTTAAGGGATAAAAAGTTCTGCCAAAATCACATAGGTCGTCATGTATTAATTTAGTCAATAAAGGCCTACTACTGGAGCGAAACGGAATGCTTCGACGCTCGTGTTTCAGCCGCACAACCTCCGAGAGGCTTGGAAGAGACCTCATCTGAAAGGTGGATTCAAAACGATCGAGTGTGTCGAATGTCAGTCTACTAGCTCAAACTTAAAGGTTCAAAAGTTCTGCCTAAATCACATAGGTCGTCATGTTACAATTTAGTCAATAAAGGCTTCCTACTGGAGCTAAACGGAATGCTTCGACTCTCGTGTTTCTGCCGCACGATCTCCGAGAAGCTTGGAAAAGACGTCATCTGAAAGGTGGATTCAAAACGATCGAGTGTTTCGAAGGTCAGCCTACTAGCTCAAACTTAAGGGTTCTAAAGTTCTGCCGAAATCACATAGGTCGACATGTTGCAATTTAGTCAATAAAGGCCTACCACTGGAGCGAAACGGAATGCTTCGAAGCTCGGGTTTCGGCTGCACGAACTCCGAGAGGATTGGAAGAGACCTCATCTGAAAGGTGGATTCACAACGATCGAGTGTTTCGAAGGTCAGCCTACTAGCTCAAACTTAAGGGTTCTAAAGTTCTGCCGAAATCACATAGGTCGACATGTTGCAATTTAGTCAATAAAGGCCTACCACTGGAGCGAAACGGAATGCTTCGAAGCTCGGGTTTCGGCTGCACGAACTCCGAGAGGATTGGAAGAGACCTCGTCTGAAAGGTGGATTCACAACGATCGAGTGTGTCGAACGTCAGCCCACTAGCTCAAACTTCAGGGTTCAAAAGCTCTGCCGAAATCATATCGGTCGTCATGTTACAATTTAGTCAATAAAGGCCTAAGACTGGAGCGAAACGGAATGCTTCGACGCTTGTGTTTCGGCCGCACGACCTCCGAGAGGCTTGGAAGAGACCTCATCTGAAAGGTGGATTCACAACGATCGAGTGTGTCGAACGTCAGCCCACAATCTCAAACTTAAGAGTTCAAAGGTTCTGCCGAAATCACATCGGGCGTCATGTTACAATTTAGTCAAAGGACTAGTACTGGAGCGAAACGGAATGCTTCGACGCTCGTGTTTCGGCCGCACGAACTACGAGAGGTTTGGAAGAGACCTCATCTGAAAGGTGGATTCCCAAAGATGGAGTGTGTCGAACGTCAGCCCACTAGTTCAAACTTAAGGGTTCAAAAGTTCTGCATAAATCACATAGGTCGTCATGTTACAATTTAGTCAATAAAGGCCTACTACTGGAGCGAAACGGAATGCTTCGACGCTCGTGTTTCAGCCGCACGACCTCCGAGAGCCTTGGAAAAGACCTCATCTGAAAGGTGGATTCAAAACGATCGAGTGTGTCGAATGTCAGTCTACTAGCTCAAACTTAAAGGTTCAAAAGTTCTGCCTAAATCACATAGGTCGTCATGTTACAATTTAGTCAATAAAGGCTTCCTACTGGAGCTAAACGGAATGCTTCGACGCTCGTGTTTCTGCCGCACGATCTCCGAGAAGCTTGGAAAAGACGTCATCTGAAAGCTGGATTCAAAACGATCGAGTGTTTCGAAGGTCAGCCTACTAGCTCAAACTTAAGGGTTCTAAAGTTCTGCCGAAATCACATAGGTCGACATGTTGCAATTTAGTCAATAAAGGCCTACCACTGGAGCGAAACGGAATGCTTCGAAGCTCGGGTTTCGGCTGCACGAACTCCGAGAGGATTGGAAGAGACCTCATCTGAAAGGTGGATTCACAACGATCGAGTGTGTCGAACGTCAGCCCACTAGCTCAAACTTCAGGGTTCAAAAGTTCTGCCGAAATCACATAGGTCATCATGTTAGAATTTAGTCAATAAAGGACTACTACTGGAGCAAAATGGAATGCTTCGACGCTCGTGTGTCGGCCGCACGACCTCCGAGAGGCTTGGAAGAGACCTCATCTGAAAGGTGGATTCCCAACGATCGCGTGTGTCGAACGTCAGCCCATAATCTCAAACTTAAGGGTTCAAAAGTTCTGCCGAAATCATATCGGTCGTCATGTTACAATTTAGTCAATAAAGGCCTACTATTGGAGCGAAACGGAATGCTTCGAAGCTCGTGTTTCGACTGCACGAACTCCGAGAGGATTGGAAGAGACCTCATCTGAAAGGTGGATTCACAACGATCGAGTGTGTCGAACGTCAGCCCACTAGCTCAAACTTAAGGGTTCCAAAGTTCTGCCGAAATCACATAGGTCGTCATGTTTCAATTTAGCTAATAAAGGCCTACTACTGGAGCGAAACGGAATGCTTCGACGCTCGTGTTTCAGCCGCACGACCTCCGAGAGGCTTGGAAGAGACCTCATCTGAAAGGTGGATTCACAACGATCGAGTGTGTCGAACGTCAGCCCACTAGCTCAAACTTAAGAGTTCAAACGTTCTGCCGAAATCACATAGGTCGTCATGTTTCAATTTAGTCAATAATGGCCTCCTACTGGAAGGAAACGGAATGCTTCGATGCTCGTGTTCCGGCCGCACGACCTCCGAGAAGCTTGGAAAAGACCTCATCTGAAAGGTGGATTCAAAACGATCGAGTGTGTCGAAGGTCAGCCTACTAGCTCAAACTTAAGGGTTCTAAAGTTCTACCGAAATCACATAGGTCGACATGTTACAATTTAGTCAATAAAGGCCTACCATTGGAGCGAAACGGAATGCTTCGAAAGTCGGGTTTCGGCTGCACGAACTCCGAGAGGATTGGAAGAGACCTCATCTGAAAGGTGGATTCACAACGATCAAGTGTGTCGAACGTCAGCCTACTAGCTCAAACTTAAGGGTTCTAAAGTTCTGCCGAAATCACATAGGTCGACATGTTGCAATTTAGTCAATAAAGGCCTACCACTGGAGCGAAACGGAATGCTTCGAAGCTCGGGTTTCGGCTGCACGAACTCCGAGAGGATTGGAAGAGACCTCATCTGAAAGGTGGATTCACAACGATCGAGTGTTTCGAAGGTCAGCCTACTAGCTCAAACTTAAGGGTTCTAAAGTTCTGCCGAAATCACATAGGTCGACATGTTGCAATTTAGTCAATAAAGGCCTACCACTGGAGCGAAACGGAATGCTTCGAAGCTCGGGTTTCGGCTGCACGAACTCCGAGAGGATTGGAAGAGACCTCGTCTGAAAGGTGGATTCACAACGATCGAGTGTGTCGAACGTCAGCCCACTAGCTCAAACTTCAGGGTTCAAAAGCTCTGCCGAAATCATATCGGTCGTCATGTTACAATTTAGTCAATAAAGGCCTAAGACTGGAGCGAAACGGAATGCTTCGACGCTTGTGTTTCGGCCGCACGACCTCCGAGAGGCTTGGAAGAGACCTCATCTGAAAGGTGGATTCACAACGATCGAGTGTGTCGAATGTCAGCCCACAATCTCAAACTTAAGGGTTCAAA
>NW_026904352.1:0-34912 GCF_024500275.1 Phycodurus eques | reverse complement strand
CGGCCCCACAGCGTCCTAGACTCGGGGGAGGACTCCCCTGAAGCTGGATTTCCACCGATCGGTTTGTTTCAATCTAGCCCCAGTAGCTGAAAGTAGGCGCTAAAAAGTCCTGCCAAAATCCATAGTCGTCCACGTTACAATTTGGTCATAAAGCCAACTACTGGAGAAACCGAGTGCTTTGACGCTCGCCGTTCGCCCCGAAAGCCGTCCAGAGTCTATTGGGGAGGCCCTCCCCTGAAAGCTGGATTCCACCGATCGTTTGTTTCCAAATCTAGTGCACCAGCTCAAAGTAAGCGCTAAAAATGTCCCGCCAAAGTCACATAGGTTTCATGTTCCAATTTAGTCAATAAAGGCCTCCTCTAGGAGCGAAACCGAGTGCTTTTGAAGACGCTCGCTCGTTCGGGCCCACGAAACTCCGAGATGCTTGGCAGAGGCCTCCCCTGAAAGCTGATTCCCCCGATCGTTTTGTTTCAATCTTCGCCCAGTACTGAAAAGTAGGCGCTAAAAGTTTTGCCAAATCACATAGCGTCTGTTACAATTTTAGTCACTAAAGGCCTCCTACTTGGAGCGAACCGAGTGCTTTGCGCTCGCCGATAGGCCACACGACTTCTGAGAGGCTTGGAAGTGGCCTCCCTGAAAGCTGGATTCCCAAGGATTGTCCTTTGTGAATTCCTAGCCCCGCTAGGCTGAAATTAAGCGCCTAAGTCGTGCCGAAGTCAAATCGGTTCGTCATGGTACTCGAGCGAAACTGGAGTGCTTTAACCTCGCCGCTCGGACCCCACAGCCGTCCATAGACCTCGGGGGAGGACTCCCCTGAAAAGCTGGATTCCCCACCAATCGTTTATTTCAATCTTAGCACACTAGGTCATAAGTAAGCGCTAAAAACGTCCTGCAAAGTCACATAGTGGTTGTCATGTTACAATTTAGTCAATAAAGGCCTCCTACTGAGCGAAACGAGTGCCTTTGACGCTCGCCGTTCTGGCCTCCAGACGACGTCCGAGAGGCTTGGAAGGGGCCTCCTGAAATGCTGGATTCCCAAACCGATTGTTTGTTTCATCTTACCGTGCTGAAAGTATGCGCTAAGAAGTCCCTGGCCAATCACATTAGGTCGTCTTGTTACCATTTAGTCAATAAAGGCCAACTACTGGAAGAAACGAGTGCTTTGACGCTCGCGCGTTCGGCCCCTACAGCTGTCCATAGACTCGGTGGAGGCCTCCCCTGAAAGCCTGGATTCCCAAGTAATTGTCCTGTGTGAATTACCTAGCCCTAGCTGAAATTAGCGACTAAAGTCTGCGAGTCCAAATCGGTCGTCTGGTACTCGAGCGAAACCCGAGTCCTTTTGACGCTATCTCCGTTCGGGCCCACGACCTTCGCGAGGATGCTTGGAAAGGCTCCCCTAAAAGCTGGTATTCCCACCATCGTTTGTCTCAAATCTTAGCCTCACTGCTCAAAGGTATGCGCTAAAAAGTGCTGCCAAAGTCACATAGGTGTCTATGTTACAATTTAGTCAACAAAGGCCTCCTACTGGACCGAAACTGAGTGCTTTAACGCTCGCCGTTCGGCCCCACGACCTCCGAGAGACTTGGAAGAGACCTCATCTGAAAGCTGGATTCCGAAGGATTGTCTGTGTGAATTCCTAGCCCGCTAGGCTGAAATTAAGCGACCTAAAGTCGTGCCGAAGTCAAATCGGTCGTCATGGTACTCGAGCGAAACTGAGTGCTTTAACGCTCGCCGCTCGGCCCCACAGTCGTCCAGAGACTCGGGGGAGGACTCCCCTGAAAGCTGGATTCCCACCGATAATTTTTTTCAAATCTTAGCCCACTAGCTCAAAAGTAAGCGCTAAAAAGTCCTGCCAAAATCACATAGGTCGTCATGTTACAATTTATTCAATAAAGGCCTACTACTGGACCGAAACAGAGTCCTTTGACGCTCGCCGTTCGGCCCCACGACCTCCGAGAGGCTTGGAAGAGGCTTCCCCTGAAAGCTGGATTCCCACCGATCGTTTATTTCAAATCTTAGCCCAGTAGCTGAAAAGTAGGCGCTAAAAAGTCCTGCCAAAATAACATAGGTCGTCATGTTACAATTTACTCAATAAAGGCCAACTACTGGAGAGAAACCGAGTGCTTTGACGCTCGCCGTTCGGCCCCACGACCTCAGAGAGGCTCGGAAAGAGGCCTCCCCTGAAAGCTGGATTCCCACCGATCGTTTGTTTCAAATCTTAGCCCACTAGCTCAAAACTAGGCGCTAAAATGTCCTGCCAAAGTCACATAGGTCGTCATGTTACAATTTAGTCAATAAAGGCCGACTACTGGAGAGAAACCAAGTGCTTTGACGCTCGCCGTTCGGCCCCACAGCTGTCCAGAGACTCGGGGGAGGCCTCCCCTGAAAGCTGTATTCCCACCGATCTTTTGTTTCAAATCTTAGCCCACTAGCTCAAAAGTGAGCGCTAAAAAGTCTTGCCAAAGTCACATAGGTCGTCATGTTACAATTTAGTCAATAAAGGCCTACTACTGGAGCGAAACCGAGTGCTTTGACGCTCGCCGATAGGCCACACGACTTCTGAGAGGCTTGGAAGTGGCCTCCCCTGAAAGCTGGATTCCCAAGGATTGTCTGTGTGAATTCCTAGCCCGCTAGGCTGAAATTAAGCGACCTAAAGTCGTGCCGAAGTCAAATCGGTCGTCATGGTACTCGAGCGAAACTGAGTGCTTTAACGCTCGCCGCTCGGCCCCACAGCCGTCCAGAGACTCGGGGGAGGACTCCCCTGAAAGCTGGATTCCCACCAATCGTTTATTTCAAATCTTAGCACACTAGGTCAGAAGTAAGCGCTAAAACGTCCTGCCAAAGTCACATAGGTTGTCATGTTACAATTTAGTCAATAAAGGCCTCCTACTGGAGCGAAACCGAGTGCTTTGACGCTCGCCGTTCGGCCCCACGACGTCCGAGAGGCTTGGAAGGGGCCTCCCCTGAAAGCTGGATTCCCACCGATCGTTTGTTTCAAATCTTAGCCCAGTAGCTGAAAAGTAGGCGTTAAGAAGTCCTGCCAAAATCACATAGGTCGTCTTGTTACAATTTAGTCAATAAAGGCCAACTACTGGAGAGAAACCGAGTGCTTTGACGCTCGCCGTTCGGCCCCACAGCTGTCCAGAGACTCGGGGGAGGCCTCCCCTGAAAGCTGGATTCCCAAGTATTGTCTGTGTGAATTCCTAGCCCGCTAAGCTGAAATTAAGCGACCTAAAGTCGTGCCGAAGTCAAATCGGTCGTCATGGTACTCGAGCGAAACCGAGTGCTTTGACGCTCGCCGTTCGGGCCCACGACGTCCGAGAGGCTTGGAAGAGGCCTCCCCTGAATGCTGGATTCCCACCGATCGTTTGTTTCAAATCTTAGCCCAGTAGCTGAAAAGTAGGCGCTAAGAAGTCCAGCCAAAATCACATAGGTCGTCATGTTACAATTTAGCCAATAAAGGCCTCCTACTGGACCGAAACTGAGTGCTTTAACGCTCGCCGCTCGGCCCCACGACCTCAGAGAGGCTCGGAAAGAGGCCTCCCCTGAAAGCTGGATTCCCACCGATAATTTTTTTCAAATCTTAGCCCACTAGCTCAAAAGTAAGCGCTAAAAAGTCCTGCCAAAATCACATAGGTCGTCATGTTACAATTTATTCAATAAAGGCCTACTACTGGACCGAAACAGAGTCCTTTGACGCTCGCCGTTCGGCCCCACGACCTCCGAGAGGCTTGGAAGAGGCTTCCCCTGAAAGCTGGATTCCCACCGATCGTTTATTTCAAATCTTAGCCCAGTAGCTGAAAAGTAGGCGCTAAAAAGTCCTGCCAAAATCACATAGGTCGTCATGTTACAATTTACTCAATAAAGGCCAACTACTGGAGAGAAACCGAGTGCTTTGACGCTCGCCGTTCGGCCCCACGACCTCAGAGAGGCTCGGAAAGAGGCCTCCCCTGAAAGCTGGATTCCCACCGATCGTTTGTTTCAAATCTTAGCCCACTAGCTCAAAACTAGGCGCTAAAATGTCCTGCCAAAGTCACATAGGTCGTCATGTTACAATTTAGTCAATAAAGGCCGACTACTGGAGAGAAACCAAGTGCTTTGACGCTCGCCGTTCGGCCCCACAGCTGTCCAGAGACTCGGGGGAGGCCTCCCCTGAAAGCTGTATTCCCACCGATCTTTTGTTTCAAATCTTAGCCCACTAGCTCAAAAGTGAGCGCTAAAAAGTCTTGCCAAAGTCACATAGGTCGTCATGTTACAATTTAGTCAATAAAGGCCTACTACTGGAGCGAAACCGAGTGCTTTGACGCTCGCCGATAGGCCACACGACTTCTGAGAGGCTTGGAAGTGGCCTCCCCTGAAAGCTGGATTCCCAAGGATTGTCTGTGTGAATTCCTAGCCCGCTAGGCTGAAATTAAGCGACCTAAAGTCGTGCCGAAGTCAAATCGGTCGTCATGGTACTCGAGCGAAACTGAGTGCTTTAACGCTCGCCGCTCGGCCCCACAGCCGTCCAGAGACTCGGGGGAGGACTCCCCTGAAAGCTGGATTCCCACCAATCGTTTATTTCAAATCTTAGCACACTAGGTCAGAAGTAAGCGCTAAAACGTCCTGCCAAAGTCACATAGGTTGTCATGTTACAATTTAGTCAATAAAGGCCTCCTACTGGAGCGAAACCGAGTGCTTTGACGCTCGCCGTTCGGCCCCACGACGTCCGAGAGGCTTGGAAGGGGCCTCCCCTGAAAGCTGGATTCCCACCGATCGTTTGTTTCAAATCTTAGCCCAGTAGCTGAAAAGTAGGCGTTAAGAAGTCCTGCCAAAATCACATAGGTCGTCTTGTTACAATTTAGTCAATAAAGGCCAACTACTGGAGAGAAACCGAGTGCTTTGACGCTCGCCGTTCGGCCCCACAGCTGTCCAGAGACTCGGGGGAGGCCTCCCCTGAAAGCTGGATTCCCAAGTATTGTCTGTGTGAATTCCTAGCCCGCTAGGCTGAAATTAAGCGACCTAAAGTCGTGCCGAAGTCAAATCGGTCGTCATGGTACTCGAGCGAAACCGAGTGCTTTGACGCTCGCCGTTCGGGCCCACGACGTCCGAGAGGCTTGGAAGAGGCCTCCCCTGAATGCTGGATTCCCACCGATCGTTTGTTTCAAATCTTAGCCCAGTAGCTGAAAAGTAGGCGCTAAGAAGTCCAGCCAAAATCACATAGGTCGTCATGTTACAATTTAGCCAATAAAGGCCTCCTACTGGACCGAAACTGAGTGCTTTAACGCTCGCCGCTCGGCCCCACAGCCGTCCAGAGACTCGGGGGAGGACTCCGCTGAAAGCTGGATTCCCACCGATCGTTTGTTTCAAATCTTAGCGCACTAGGTGAAAAGTAAGCGCTAAAAAGTCCTGCCAAAGTCACATACGTTGTCATGTTACAATTTAGTCAATAAAGGCCCACTACTGGAGCAAAAACGAGTGCTTTGACGCTCGCCGTTCGGCCCCACAGCTGTCCAGAGACTCGGGGGAGGCCTCCCCTGAAAGCTGGATTCCCACCGATCGTTTGTTTCAAATCTTAGCCTACCAGCTCAAAAGTAAGCGCTAAAAAGTCTTGCCAAAGTCACATAGGTCGTCAAGTTACAATTTAGTCATTAAATGCCTACGACTGGAGCGAAACCGAGTGCTTCGACGCTCGCCGTTCAGCCCCACAAGCTCCGAGAGGCTTGGAAGAGGCCTCCCTTGAAAGCTGGATTCCCAAGGCTTGTCTGTGTGAATTCCTAGCCCGCTAGGCTGAAATTAAGTGACCTAAAGTCGTGCCGAAGTCAAATCGGTCTTCATGCTACTCGAGCGAAACTGAGTGCTTTAACGGTCGCCGCTCGGCCCCACAGCAGTCCAGAGACTCGGGGTAGGCCTCCCCTGAAAGCTGGATTTCCACCGATCGTTTGTTTTAAATCTTAGCCCACTAGCTCAAACGTAAGCGCTAAAAAGTCCTGCCAAAATCACATAGGTCGTCATGTTACAATTTAGTCAATAAAGGCCTATTACTGGACCGAAACTGAGTGCTTTAACGCTCGCCGCTCGGCCCCACAGCCGTCCAGAGACTCAGGGGAGGCCTCCCCTGAAAGCTGGATTCCCACCGATCGTTTGTTTAAAATCTTAGCCCAGTAGCTGAAAAGTAGGCGCAAAAAAGTCCTGCCAAAATCACATAGGTCGTCATGTTACAATTTAGTCAATAAAGGCCCACTACTGGAGCAAAAACGAGTGCATTGACGCTCGTCGTTCGGCCCCACAGCTGTCCAGAGACTCGGGGGAGGCCTCCCCTGAAAGCTGGATTCCCACCGATCGTTTGTTTCAAATCTTAGCCCACTAGCTCAAACGTAAGCACTAAAAAGTCTTGCCAAAGTCACATAGGTCGTCATGTTACAATTTAGTCATTAAAGGCCTACGACTGGAGCGAAACCGAGTGCTTCGACGCTCGCCGTTCAGCCCCAGAAGCTCCGAGAGGCTTGGAAGAGGCCTCCCTTGAAAGCTGGATTCCCAAGGCTTGTCTGTGTGAATTCCTAGCCCGCTAGGCTGAAATTAAGCGACCTAAAGTCGTGCCGAAGTCAAATCGGTCGTCATGGAACTCGAGCGAAACTGAGTGCTTTAACGCTCGCCGCACGTCCCCACAGCCGTCCAAAGACTCAGGGGAGGCCTCCCCTGAAAGCTGGATTCCCACCGATCGTTTGTTTCAAATCTTAGCCCAGTAGCTGAAAAGTAGGTGCTAAAAAGTCCTGCCAAAATCACATAGGTCGTCATGTTACAATTTAGCCAATAAAGGCCTCCTACTGGACCGAAACGGAGTGCTTAAACGCTCGCCGCTCGGCCCCACAGCCGTCCAGAGACTCGGGGGTGGCCTCCCCTGAAAGCTGGATTCCCACCGATCGTTTGTTTCAAATCTTAGCCCAGTAGCTGAAAAGTAGGCGCTAAAAAGTCCTGCCAAAATCACATAGGTCGTCATGTTACAATTTAGTCAATAAAGGCCAACTACTGGAGAGAAACCGAGTGCTTTGACGCTCGCCGTTCGCCCCGAAAGCCGTCCAGAGACTCGGGGGAGGCCTCCCCTGAAAGCTGGATTCCCACCGATTGTTTGTTTCAAATCTTAGCGCACTAGCTCAAAAGTAAGCGCTAAAATGTCCTGCCAAAATCACATAGGTCGTCATGTTACAATTTAGCCAATAAAGGCCTCTTACTGGACCGAAACTGAGTGCTTTAACGCTCGCCGCTCGGCCCCACAGCCATCCAGAGACTCGGGGGAGGTCTCCGCTGAAAGCTGGATTCCCACCGATCGTTTGTTTCAAATCTTAGCGCATTAGGTGAAAAGTAAGCGCTAAAAAGTCCTGCCAAAGTCACATACGTTGTCATGTTACAATTTAGTCAATAAAGGCCCACTACTGGAGCGAAAACGAGTGCTTTGACGCTCGCCGTTCGGCCCCACAGCTGTCCAGAGACTCGGGGGAGGCCTCCCCTGGAAGCTGGATTCCCACCGATCGTTTGTTTCAAATCTTAGCCCACCAGCTCAAAAGTAAGCGCTAAAAAGTCTTGCCAAAGTCACATAGGTCGTCAAGTTACAATTTAGTCATTAAAGGCCTACGACTGGAGCGAAACCGAGTGCTTCGACGCTCGCCGTTCAGCCCCACAAGCTCCGAGAGGCTTGGAAGAGGCCTCCCTTGAAAGCTGGATTCCCAAGGCTTGTCTGTGTGAATTCCTAGCCCGCTAGGCTGAAATTAAGTGACCTAAAGTCGTGCCGAAGTCAAATCGGTCTTCATGCTACTCGAGCGAAACTGAGTGCTTTAACGGTCGCCGCTCGGCCCCACAGCAGTCCAGAGACTCGGGGTAGGCCTCCCCTGAAAGCTGGATTCCCACCGATCGTTTGTTTTAAATCTTAGCCCACTAGCTCAAACGTAAGCGCTAAAAAGTCCTGCCAAAATCACATAGGTCGTCATGTTACAATTTAGTCAATAAAGGCCTATTACTGGACCGAAACTGAGTGCTTTAACGCTCGCCGCTCGGCCCCACAGCCGTCCAGAGACTCAGGGGAGGCCTCCCCTGAAAGCTGGATTCCCACCGATCGTTTGTTTCAAATCTTAGCCCAGTAGCTGAAAAGTACGCGCAAAAAAGTCCTGCCAAAATCACATAGGTCGTCATGTTACAATTTAGTCAATAAAGGCCCACTACTGGAGCGAAAACGAGTGCTTTGACGCTCGTCGTTCGGCCCCACAGCTGTCCAGAGACTCGGGGGAGGCCTCCCCTGAAAGCTGGATTCCCACCGATCGTTTGTTTCAAATCTTAGCCCACTAGCTCAAAAGTAAGCACTAAAAAGTCTTGCCAAAGTCACATAGGTCGTCATGTTACAATTTAGTCATTAAAGGCCTACGACTGGAGCGAAACCGAGTGCTTCGACGCTCGCCGTTCAGCCCCACAAGCTCCGAGAGGCTTGGAAGAGGCCTCCCTTGAAAGCTGGATTCCCAAGGCTTGTCTGTGTGAATTCCTAGCCCGCTAGGCTGAAATTAAGCGACCTAAATTCGTGCCGAAGTCAAATCGGTCGTCATGGAACTCGAGCGAAACTGAGTGCTTTAACGGTCGCCGCTCGGCCCCACAGCAGTCCAGAGACTCGGGGTAGGCCTCCCCTGAAAGCTGGATTCCAACCGATCGTTTGTTTGAAATCTTAGCCCACTAGCTCAAACGTAAGCGCTAAAAAGTCCTGCCAAAATCACATAGGTCGTCATGTTACAATTTAGTCAATAAAGGCCTATTACTGGACTGAAATTGAGTGCTTTAACGCTCGCCGCACGTCCCCACAGCCGTCCAGAGACTCAGGGGAGGCCTCCCCTGAAAGCTGGATTCCCACCGATCGTTTGTTTCAAATCTTAGCCCAGTAGCTGAAAAGTAGGCGCAAAAAAGTCCTGCCAAAATCACATAGGTCGTCATGTTACAATTTAGTCAATAAAGGCCTACTACTGGAGCGAAACCGAATGCTTTGACGCTCGCCGTTTGGCCCCACGACCTCCAAGAGAATTGGAAGAGGCCCCCCCTGAAAGCTGGATTCCCACCGATCGTTTGTTTTAAATCTTAGCCCAGTAGCTGAAAAGTAGGCGCTAAAAAGTCCTGCCAAAATCACAAAGTTCGTCATGTTACAATTTCGTCATTAAAAGCCTACGACTGGAGAGAAACCGAGTGCTTTGACGCTCGCCGTTCGGCCCCACAGCCATCCAGAGACTCGGGGGAGGCCTCCCCTGAAATCTGGAATCCCACCGATCGTTTGTTTCAAATCTTAGCCAACTAGCTCAAAAGTAAGCGCTAAAAAGTCCTGCCAAAGTCACATAGGTTGTCATGTTACAATTTAGTCAATAAAGGCCTACTGCTGGAGCGAAACCGAGTGCTTTGACGGTCGCCGTTCGGCCCCATGACCTCCGAGAGGCTTGGAAGAGGCCTCCCCTGAAAGCTGCATTCCCACCGATCGTTTGTTTCAAATCTTAGCCCAGTAGCTGAAAAGTAGGCGCTAAAAAGTCCTGCCAAAATCACATAGGTCGTCATGTTACAATTTAGCCAATAAAGGCTTCCTACTGGACCGAAACTGAGTGCTTAAACGCTCGCCGCTCGGCCCCACAGCCGTCCAGAGACTCGGGGGAGGCCTCCCCTGAAAGCTGGATTCCGACCGATCGTTTGTTTCAAATCTTAGCCCAGTAGCTGAAAAGTAGGCGCTAAAAAGTCCTGCCAAAATCACATAGGTCGTCATGTTACAATTTAGTCAATAAAGGCCAACTACTGGAGAGAAACCGAGTGCTTTGACGCTCGCCGTTCGCCCCGAAAGCCGTCCAGAGACTCGGGGGAGGCCTCCCCTGAAAGCTGGAATCCCACCGATCGTTTGTTTCAAATCTTAGCGCACTAGCTCAAAAGTAAGTGCTAAAATGTCCTGCCAAAGTCACATAGGTTGTCATGTTACAATTTAGTCAATAAAGGCCTACTGCTGGAGCGAAACCGAGTGCTTTGACGGTCGCCGTTCGGCCCCATGACCTCCGAGAGGCTTGGAAGAGGCCTCCCCTGAAAGCTGCATTCCCACCGATCGTTTGTTTCAAATCTTCGCCCAGTAGCTGAAAAGTAGGCGCTAAAAAGTCCTGCCAAAATCACATAGGTCGTCATGTTACAATTTAGTCAATAAAGGCCTCCTACTGGACCGAAACTGAGTGCTTTAACGCTCGCCGCTCGGCCCCACAGCCGTCCAGAGACTCGGGGGAGGACTCCCCTGAAAGCTGGATTCCCACCGATCGTTTGTTTCAAATCTTAGCCCACTAGCTCAAAACTAGGTGCTAAAATGTCCTGCCAAAGTCACATAGGTCGTCATGTTACAATTTAGTCAATAAAGACCGACTACTGGAGAGAAACCAAGTGCTTTGACGCTCGCCGTTCGGCCCCACAGCTGTCCAGAGACTCGGGGGAGGCCTCCCCTGAAAGCTGTATTCCCACCGATCTTTTGTTTCAAATCTTAGCCCACTAGCTCAAAAGTGAGCGCTAAAAAGTCTTGCCAAAGTCACATAGGTCGTCATGTTACAATTTAGTCAATAAAGGCCTACTACTGGAGCGAAACTGAGTGCTTTAACGCTCGCCGCTCGGCCCCACAGCCGTCCAGAGACTCGGGGGAGGACTCCCCTGAAAGCTGGATTCCCACCGATCGTTTATTTCAAATCTTAGCACACTGGGTCAGAAGTAAGCGCTAAAACGTCCTGCCAAAGTCACATAGGTTGTCATGTTACAATTTAGTCAATAAAGGCCTCCGACTGGAATAAAAACCGAGTGCTTTGACGCTCGCCGTTCGGCCCCACGACGTCCGAGAGGCTTGGAAGAGGCCTCCCCTGAAAGCTGGATTCCCAAGTATTGTCTGTGTGAATTCCTAGCCCGCTAGGCTGAAATTAAGCGACCTAAAGTCGAGCCGAAGTCAAATCGGTCGTCATGGTACTCGAGCGAAACCGAGTGCTTTGACGCTCGCCGTTCGGGCCCACGACCTCCGAGAGGCTTGGAAGAGGCCTCCCCTAAAAGCTGGATTCCCACCGATCGTTTGTCTCAAATCTTAGCCCACTAGCTCAAAGGTAGGCGCTAAAAACTCTTGCCAAAGTCACATAGGTAGTCATGTTACAATTTAGTCAATAAAGGCCTCCTACTGGACCGAAACTGAGTGCTTAAACGCTCGCCCCCACAGCCGTCCAGAGACTCGGGGGAGGCCTCCCCTGAAAGCTGGATTCCCACCGATCGTTTGTTTCAAATCTTAGCCCAGTAGCTGATAAGTAGGCGCTAAAAAGTCCTGCCAAAATTACATAGGTCGTCATGTTACAATTTAGTCAATAAAGGCCTACTACTGGAGCGAAACCGAGTGCTTTGACGCTCGCCGATAGGCCCCACGACTTCTGAGAGGCTTGGAAGTGGCCTCCCCTGAAAGCTGGATTCCCAAGGATTGTCTGAGTGAATTCCTAGCCCGCTAGGCTGAAATTAAGCGACCTAAAGTCGTGCCGAAGTCAAATCGGTCGTCATGGTACTCGAGCGAAACTGAGTGCTTTCACGCTCTCCGCTCGGCCCCACAGCCGTCCAGAGACTCGGGGGAGGACTCCCCTGAAAGCTGGATTCCCACCGATCGTTTATTTAAAATCTTAGCACACTAGGTCAGAAGTAAGCGCTAAAACGTCCTGCCAAAGTCACATAGGTTGTCATGTTACAATTTAGTCAATAAAGGCCTCCTACTGGAGCGAAACAGAGTGCTTTGACGCTCGCCGTTCGGCCCCACGACGTCCGAGAGGCTTGGAAGAGGCCTCCCCTGAATGCTGGATTCCCACCGATCGTTTGTTTCAAATCTTAGCCCAGTAGCTGAAAAGTAGGCGCTAAGAAGTCCTGCCAAAATCACATAGGTCGTCATGTTACAATTTAGCCAATAAAGGCCTCCTACTGGACCGAAACTGAGTGCTTTAACGCTCGCCGCTCGGCCCCACAGCCGTCCAGAGACTCGGGGGAGGACTCCGCTGAAAGCTGGATTCCCACCGATCGTTTGTTTCAAATCTTAGCGCACTAGGTGAAAAGTAAGCGCTAAAAAGTCCTGCCAAAGTCACATACGTTGTCATGTTACAATTTAGTCAATAAAGGCCCACTACTGGAGCGAAAACGAGTGCTTTGACGCTCGCCGTTCGGCCACACAGCCATCCAGAGACTCGGGGGAGGCCTCCCCTGAAATCTGGAATCCCACCGATCGTTTGTTTCAAATCTTAGCCAACTAGCTCAAAAGTAAGCGCTAAAAAGTCCTGCCAAAGTCACATAGGTTGTCATGTTACAATTTAGTCAATAAAGGCCTACTGCTGGAGCGAAACCGAGTGCTTTGACGGTCGCCGTTCGGCCCCATGACCTCCGAGAGGCTTGGAAGAGGCCTCCCCTGAAAGCTGCATTCCCACCGATCGTTTGTTTCAAATCTTAGCCCAGTAGCTGAAAAGTAGGCGCTAAAAAGTCCTGCCAAAATCACATAGGTCGTCATGTTACAATTTAGCCAATAAAGGCCTCCTACTGGACCGAAACTGAGTGCTTAAACGCTCGCCGCTCGGCCCCACAGCCGTCCAGAGACTCGGGGGAGGCCTCCCCTGAAAGCTGGATTCCCACCGATCGTTTGTTTCAAATCTTAGCCCAGTAGCTGAAAAGTAGGCGCTAAAAAGTCCTGCCAAAATCACATAGGTCGTCATGTTACAATTTAGTCAATAAAGGCCAACTACTGGAGAGAAACCGAGTGCTTTGACGCTTGCCGTTCGCCCCGAAAGCAGTCCAGAGACTCGGGGGAGGCCTCCCATGAAAGCTGGATTCCCACCGATCGTTTGTTTCAAATCTTAGCGCACTAGCTCAAAAGTAAGCGCTAAAATGTCCTGCCAAAGTCACATAGGTTGTCATGTTACAATTTAGTCAATAAAGGCCTCCTACTGGAGCGAAACAGAGTGCTTTGACGCTCGCCGTTCGGGCCCACGAAACTCCGAGAGGCTTGGCAGAGGCCTCCCCTGAAAGCTGGATTCCCACCGATCGTTTGTTTCAAATCTTCGCCCAGTAGCTGAAAAGTAGGCGCTAAAAAGTCCTGCCAAAATCACATAGGTCGTCATGTTACAATTTAGTCAATAAAGGCCTCCTACTGGACCGAAACTGAGTGCTTTAACGCTCGCCGCTCGGCCCCACAGCCGTCCAGAGACTCGGGGGAGGACTCCCCTGAAAGCTGGATTCCCACCGATCGTTTGTTTCAAATCTTAGCCCACTAGCTCAAAACTAGGCGCTAAAATGTTCTGCCAAAGTCACATAGGTCGTCATGTTACAATTTAGTCAATAAAGGCCGACTACTGGAGAGAAACAAAGTGCTTTGACGCTCGCCGTTCGGCCCCACAGCTGTCCAGAGACTCGGGGGAGGCCTCCCCTGAAAGCTGTATTCCCACCAAACGTTTGTTTCAAATCTTAGCCCACTAGCTCAAAAGTGAGCGCTAAAAAGTCTTGCCAAAGTCACATAGGTCGTCATGTTACAATTTAGTCAATAAAGGCCTACTACTGGAGCAAAAACGAGTGCTTTGACGCTCGCCGATAGGCCCCATGACTTCTGAGAGGCTTGGAAGTGGCCTCCCCTGAAAGCTGGATTCCCAAGGATTGTCTGAGTGAATTCCTAGCCCGCTAGGCTGAAATTAAGCGACCTAAAGTCGTGCCGAAGTCAAATTGGTCGTCATGGTACTCGAGCGAAACTGAGTGCTTTAACGGTCGCCGTTCGGCCCCACGACCTCAGAGAGGCTCGGAAGAGGCCTCCCCTGAAAGCTGGATTCCCACCGATCGTTTGTTTCAAATCTTAGCCCAGTAGCTAAAAAGTAGGCGCTAAAAAGTCCTGCCAAAATCACATAGGTCGTCATGTTACAATTTAGTCAAAAAAGGCCTCCTACTGGACCGAAACTAAGTGCTGTAACGCTCGCCGCTCGGCCCCACAGCCGTCCAGAGACTCGGGGGAGGCCTCCCCTGAAAGCTGGAATCCCACCGATCGTTTGTTTCAAATCTTAGCCCAGTAGCTGAAAAGTAGGCGCAAAAAACGCCTGCCAAAGTCACATAGGTCGTCATGTTACAATTTAGTCAATAAAGGCCGACTACTGGAGCGAAACCGATTGCTTTGACGCTCGCCGTTAGGCCCCACGACCTCTGAGAGGCTTAAAAGTGGCCTCCCCTGAAAGCTGGATTCCCAAGGATTGTCTGTGTGAATTCCTAGCCCGCTAGACTGAAATTAAGCGACCTAAAGTCGTGCCGAAGTCAAATCGGTCGTCATGGTACTCGAGCGAAACTGAGTGCTTTAACGCTCGCCGCTCGGCCCCACAGCCGTCCAGAGACTCGGGGGAGGACTCCCCTGAAAGCTGGATTCCCACCGATCGTTTGTTTCAAATCTTAGCCCACTAACTCAAAAGTAGGTGCTAAAATATATGGGCTAAGATTTGAAACAAACGTGACAACATAGGTTGTCATGTCATGTTACAATTTAGTCAATAAAGGCCTACTACTGGAGCGAAACCGACTGCTTTAACGCTCGCCGTTCGGCCCCACGACCTCCGAGAGGCTCGGAAGAGGCCTCCCCTGAAAGCTGGATTCCCACCGATCGTTTGTTTCAAATCTTAGCCCACTAGCTCAAAACTAGGCGCTAAAATGTCCTGCCAAAGTCACATAGGTCGTCATGTTACAATTTAGTCAATAAAGGCCGACTACTGGAGAGAAACCAAGTGCTTTGACGCTCGCCGTTCGGCCCCACAGCTGTCCAGAGACTCGGGGGAGGCCTCCCCTGAAAGCTGTATTCCCACCGATCTTTTGTTTCAAATCTTAGCCCACTAGCTCAAAAGTGAGCGCTAAAAAGTCTTGCCAAAGTCACATAGGTCGTCATGTTACAATTTAGTCAATAAAGGCCTACTACTGGAGCGAAACCGATTGCTTTGACGCTCGCCGTTAGGCCCCACGACCTCTGAGAGGCTTAAAAGTGGCCTCCCCTGAAAGCTGGATTCCCAAGGATTGTCTGTGTGAATTCCTAGCCCGCTATACTGAAATTAAGCGACCTAAAGTCTTGCCGAAGTCAAATCGGTCGTCATGGTACTCGAGCGAAACTGAGTGCTTTAACGCTCGCCGCTCGGCCCCACAGCCGTCCAGAGACTCGGGGGAGGACTCCCCTGAAAGCTGGATTCCCACCGATCGTTTGTTTCAAATCTTAGCGCACTAGGTCAAAAGTAAGCGCTAAAAGGTCCTGCCAAAGTCACATAGGTTGTCATGTTACAATTTAGTCAATAAAGGCCTCCTACTGGACCGAAACTGAGTGCTTTAACGCTCGCCGCTCGGCCCCACAGCCGTCCAGAGACTCGGGGAAGGCCTCCCCTGAAAGCTGGATTCCCACCGATCGTTTTTTTCAAATCTTAGCCCACTAACTCAAAAGTAGGCGCTAAAAAGTCTTGCCAAAATCACATAGGTTGTCATGTTACAATTTAGTCAATAAAGGCCTCCTACTGGAGCGAAACTGAGTGCTTTAAAGCTCGCCGCTCGGCCCCACAGCCGTCCAGAGACTCGGGGGAGCCCTCCCCTGAAAGCTGGATTCCCACCGATCGTTTGTTTCAAATCTTAGCGCACTAGGTCAAAAGTAAGCGCTAAAATGTCCTGCCAAAGTCACATAGGTTCTCATGTTACAATTTAGTCAATAAAGGCCTACTACTGGAGCGAAACCGAGTGCTTTGACGCTCGCCGTTCGGGCCCACGACCTCCGAGAGGCTTGGAAGAGGCCTCCCCTGAAAGCTGGATTCCCACCGATCGTTTGTTTCAAATCTTAGCCCAGTAGCTGAAAAGTAGGCGCTAAAAAGTCCTGCCAAAATCACATAGGTCGTCATGTTACAATTTAGCCAATAAAGGCCTCCTACTGGACCGAAACTGAGTGCTTAAACGCTCGCCGCTCTGCCCCACAGCCGTCCAGAGACTCGGGGGAGGCCTCCCCTGAAAGCTAGATTCCCACCGATCGTTTGTTTCAAATCTTAGCCCAGTAGCTGAAAAGTAGGCGCTAAAAAGTCCTGCCAAAATCACATAGGTCGTCATGTTACAATTTAGTCAATAAAGGCCAACTACTGGAGAGAAACCGAGTGCTTTGACGCTTGCCGTTCGCCCCGAAAGCCGTCCAGAGACTCGGGGGAGGCCTCCCCTGAAAGCTGGATTCCCACCGATCGTTTGTTTCAAATCTTAGCGCACTAGCTCAAAAGTAAGCGCTAAAATGTCCTGCCAAAGTCACATAGGTTGTCATGTTACAATTTAGTCAATAAAGGCCTCCTACTGGAGCGAGACCGAGTGCTTTGACGCTCGCCGTTCGGGCCCACGAAACTCCGAGAGGCTTGGCAGAGGCCTCCCCTGAAAGCTGGATTCCCACCGATCGTTTGTTTCAAATCTTAGCCCACTAGCTCAAAACTAGGCGCTAAAATGTCCTGCCAAAGTCACATAGGTCGTCATGTTACAATTTAGTCAATAAAGGCCGACTACTGGAGAGAAACCAAGTGCTTTGACGCTCGCCGTTCGACCCCACAGCTGTCCAGAGACTCGGGGGAGGCCTCCCCTGAAAGCTGTATTCCCACCGATCTTTTGTTTTAAATCTTAGCCCACTAGCTCAAAAGTGAGCGCTAAAAAGTCTTGCCAAAGTTACATAGGTCGTCATGTTACAATTTAGTCAATAAAGGCCTACTACTGGAGCGAAATCGAGTGCTTTGACGCTCGCCGATAGGCCCCACGACTTCTGAGAGGCTTGGAAGTGGCCTCCCCTGAAAGCTGGATTCCCAAGGATTGTCTGTGTGAATTCCTAGCCCGCTAGGCTGAAATTAAGCGACCTAAAGTCGTGCCGAAGTCAAATCGGTCGTCATGGTACTCGAGCGAAACTGAGTGCTTTAACGCTCGCCGCTCAGCCCCACAGCCGTCCAGAGACTCGGGGGAGGACTCCCCTGAAAGCTGGATTCCCACCAATCGTTTATTTCAAATCTTAGCACACTAGGTCAGAAGTAAGCGCTAAAACGTCCTGCCAAAGTCACATAGGTTGTCATGTTACAATTTAGTCAATAAAGGCCTCCTACTGGACCGAAACTGAGTGCTTTAACGCTCGCCGCTCGGCCCCACAGCCGTCCAGAGACTCGGGGGAGGACTCCGCTGAAAGCTGGATTCCCACCGATCGTTTGTTTCAAATCTTAGCGCACTAGGTGAAAAGTAAGCGCTAAAAAGTCCTGCCAAAGTCACATACGTTGTCATGTTACAATTTAGTCAATAAAGGCCCACTACTGGAGCGAAAACGAGTGCTTTGACGCTCGCCGTTCGGCCCCACAGCTGTCCAGAGACTCGGGGGAGGCCTCCCCTGAAAGCTGGATTCCCACCGATCGTTTGTTTCAAATCTTAGCCCACCAGCTCAAAAGTAAGCGCTAAAAAGTCTTGCCAAAGTCACATAGGTCGTCAAGTTACAATTTAGTCATTAAAGGCCTACGACTGGAGCGAAACCGAGTGCTTCGACGCTCGCCGTTCAGCCCCACAAGCTCCGAGAGGCTTGGAAGAGGCCTCCCTTGAAAGCTGGATTCCCAAGGCTTGTCTGTGTGAATTCCTAGCCCGCTAGGCTGAAATTAAGTGACCTAAAGTCGTGCCGAAGTCAAATCGGTCTTCATGCTACTCGAGCGAAACTGAGTGCTTTAACGGTCGCCGCTCGGCCCCACAGCAGTCCAGAGACTCGGGGTAGGCCTCCCCTGAAAGCTGGATTCCCACCGATCGTTTGTTTTAAATCTTAGCCCACTAGCTCAAACGTAAGCGCTAAAAAGTCCTGCCAAAATCACATAGGTCGTCATGTTACAATTTAGTCAATAAAGGCCCACTACTGGAGCGAAAACGAGTGCTTTGACGCTCGTCGTTCGGCCCCACAGCTGTCCAGAGACTCGGGGGAGGCCTCCCCTGAAAGCTGGATTCCCACCGATCGTTTGTTTCAAATCTTAGCGCACTAGGTCAAAAGTAAGCGCTAAAATGTCCTGCCAAAGTCACATAGGTTCTCATGTTACAATTTAGTCAATAAAGGCCTACTACTGGAGCGAAACCGAGTGCTTTGACGCTCGCCGTTCGGGCCCACGACCTCCGAGAGGCTTGGAAGAGGCCTCCCCTGAAAGCTGGATTCCCACCGATCGTTTGTTTCAAATCTTAGCCCAGCAGCTGAAAAGTAGGCGCTAAAAAGTCCTGCCAAAATCACATAGGTCGTCATGTTACAATTTAGCCAATAAAGGCCTCCTACTGGACCGAAACTGAGTGCTTAAACGCTCGCCGCTCGGCCCCACAGCCGTCCAGAGACTCGGGGGAGGCCTCCCCTGAAAGCTGGATTCCCACCGATCGTTTGTTTCAAATCTTAGCCCAGTAGCTGAAAAGTAGGCGCTAAAAAGTCCTGCCAAAATAACATAGGTCGTCATGTTACAATTTAGTCAATAAAGGCCAACTACTGGAGAGAAACCGAGTGCTTTGACGCTCGCCGTTCGCCCCGAAAGCCGTCCAGAGACTCGGGGTAGGCCTCCCCTGAAAGCTGGATTCCCACCGATCGTTTGTTTCAAATCTTAGCGCACTAGCTCAAAAGTAAGCGCTAAAATGTCCTGCCAAAGTCACATAGGTTTTCATGTTACAATTTAGTCAATAAAGGCCTCCTACTGGAGCGAAACCGAGTGCTTTGACGCTCGCCGTTCGGGCCCACGAAACTCCGAGAGGCTTGGCAGAGGCCTCCCCTGAAAGATGGATTCCCACCGATCGTTTGTTTCAAATCTTCGCCCAGTAGCTGAAAAGTAGGCGCTAAAAAGTCCTGCCAAAATCACATAGGTCGTCATGTTACAATTTAGTCAATAAAGGCCTCCTACTGGACCGAAACTGAGTGCTTTAACGCTCGCCGCTCGGCCCCACAGCCGTCCAGAGACTCGGGGGAGGACTCCCCTGAAAGCTGGATTCCCACCGATCGTTTGTTTCAAATCTTAGCCCACTAGCTCAAAATTAGGCGCTAAAATGTCCTGCCAAAGTCACATAGGTCGTCATGTTACAATTTAGTCAATAAAGACCGACTACTGGAGAGAAACCAAGTGCTTTGACGCTCGCCGTTCGGCCCCACAGCTGTCCAGAGACTCGGGGGAGGCCTCCCCTGAAAGCTGTATTCCCACCGATCATTTGTTTCAAATCTTAGCCCACTAGCTCAAAAGTGAGCGCTAAAAAGTCTTGCCAAAGTCACATAGGTCGTCATGTTACAATTTAGTCAATAAAGGCCTACTACTGGAGCGAAACCGAGTGCTTTGACGCTCGCCGATAGGCCCCACGACTTCTGAGAGGCTTGGAAGTGGCCTCCCCTGAAAGCTGGATTCCGAAGGATTGTCTGTGTGAATTCCTAGCCCGCTAGGCTGAAATTAAGCGACCTAAAGTCGTGCCGAAGTCAAATCGGTCGTCATGGTACTCGAGCGAAACTGAGTGCTTTAACGCTCGCCGCTCGGCCCCACAGCCGTCCAGAGACTCGGGGGAGGACTCCCCTGAAAGCTGGATTCCCACCGATCGTTTATTTCAAATCTTAGCACACTGGGTCAGAAGTAAGCGCTAAAACGTCCTGCCAAAGTCACATAGGTTGTCATGTTACAATTTAGTCAATAAAGGCCTCCTACTGGAGCGAAACCGAGTGCTTTGACGCTCGCCGTTCGGCCCCACGACGTCCGAGAGGCTTGGAAGAGGCCTCCCCTGAAAGCTGGATTCCCACCGATCGTTTGTTTTAAATCTTAGCCCAGTAGCTGAAAAGTAGGCGCTAAGAAGTCCTGCCAAAATCACATAGGTCGTCATGTTACAATTTAGCCAATAAAGGCCTCCTACTGGACCGAAACTGAGTGCTTTAACGTTCGCCGCTCGGCCCCACAGCCGTCCAGAGACTCGGGGGAGGACTCCGCTGAAAGCTGGATTCCCAACGATCGTTTGTTTCAAATCTTATCCCAGTAGCAAAAAAGTAGGCGCTAAAAAGTCCTGCCAAAATCACATAGGTCGTCATGTTACAATTTAGCCAATAAAGGCCTCCTACTGGACCGAAACTGAGTGCTTAAACGCTCGCCGCTCGGCCCCACAGCCGTCCAGAGACTGGGGGGAGGCCTCCCCTGAAAGCTGGATTCCCACCGATCGTTTGTTTCAAATCTTAGCCCAGTAGCTGAAAAGTAGGCGCTAAAAAGTCCTGCCAAAATCACATAGGTCGTCATGTTACAATTTAGTCAATAAAGGCCAACTACTGGAGAGAAACCGAGTGCTTTGACGCTCGCTGTTCGCCCCGAAAGCCGTCCAGAGACTCGGGGGAGGCCTCCCCTGAAAGCTGGATTCCCACCGATCGTTTGTTTCAAATCTTAGCGCACTAGCTCAAAAGTAAGCGCTAAAATGTCCTGCCAAAGTCACATAGGTTGTCATGTTACAATTTAGTCAATAAAGGCCTCCTACTGGAGCGAAACCGAGTGCTTTGACGCTCGCCGTTCGGGCCCACGAAACTCCGAGAGGCTTGGCAGAGGCCTCCCCTGAAAGATGGATTCCCACCGATCGTTTGTTTCAAATCTTAGCCCAGTAGCTGAAAAGTAGGCGCTAAGAAGTCCTGCCAAAATCACATACGTTGTCATGTTACAATTTAGTCAATAAAGGCCCACTACTGGACCGAAACTGAGTGCTTTAACGTTCGCCGCTCGGCCCCACAGCCGTCCAGAGACTCGGGGGAGGACTCCGCTGAAAGCTGGATTCCCACCGATCGTTTGTTTCAAATCTTATCCCAGTAGCAAAAAAGTAGGCGCTAAAAAGTCCTGCCAAAATCACATAGGTCGTCATGTTACAATTTAGCCAATAAAGGCCTCCTACTGGACCGAAACTGAGTGCTTAAACGCTCGCCGCTCGGCCCCACAGCCGTCCAGAGACTGGGGGGAGGCCTCCCCTGAAAGCTGGATTCCCACCGATCGTTTGTTTCAAATCTTAGCCCAGTAGCTGAAAAGTAGGCGCAAAAAATCCCTGCCAAAGTCACATAGGTCGTCATGTTACAATTTAGTCAATAAAGGCCAACTACTGGAGAGAAACCGAGTGCTTTGACGCTCGCCGTTCGGCCCCACAGCTGTCCAGAGACTCGGGGGAGGCCTCCCCTGAAAGTTGGATTCCCACCGATCGTTTGTTTCAAATCTTAGCGCACTAGCTCAAAAGTAAGCGCTAAAATATATGGGCTAAGATTTGAAACAAACGTGACAACATAGGTTGTCATGTCTTGTTACAATTTAGTCAATAAAGGCCTACTACTGGAGCGAAACCGAGTGCTTTGACGCTCGCCGTTCGGCCCCACGACCTCAGAGAGGCTCGGAAGAGGCCTCCCCTGAAAGCTGGATTCCCACCGATCGTTTGTTTCAAATCTTAGCCCAGTAGCTAAAAAGTAGGCGCTAAAAAGTCCTGCCAAAATCACATAGGTCGTCATGTTACAATTTAGTCAAAAAAGGCCTCCTACTGGACCGAAACTAAGTGCTGTAACGCTCGCCGCTCGGCCCAGCAGCCGTCCAGAGACTCGGGGGAGGCCTCCCCTGAAAGCTGGATTCCCACCGATCGTTTGTTTCAAATCTTAGCCCAGTAGCTGAAAAGTAGGCGCAAAAAAACCCTGCCAAAGTCACATAGGTCGTCATGTTACAATTTAGTCAATAAAGGCCGACTACTGGAGCGAAACCGATTGCTTTGACGCTCGCCGTTAGGCCCCACGACCTCTGAGAGGCTTAAAAGTGGCCTCCCCTGAAAGCTGGATTCCCAAGGATTGTCTGTGTGAATTCCTAGCCCGCTAGACTGAAATTAAGCGACCTAAAGTCGTGCCGAAGTCAAATCGGTCGTCATGGTACTCGAGCGAAACTGAGTGCTTTAACGCTCGCCGCTCGGCCCCACAGCCGTCCAGAGACTCGGGGGAGGACTCCCCTGAAAGCTGGATTCCCACCAATCGTTTATTTCAAATCTTAGCACACTAGGTCAGAAGTAAGCGCTAAAACGTCCTGCCAAAGTCACATAGGTTGCCATGTTACAATTTAGTCAATAAAGGCCTCCTACTGGAGCGAAACCGAGTGCTTTGACGCTCGCCGTTCGGCCCCACGACGTCCGAGAGGCTTGGAAGAGGCCTCCCCTGAAAGCTGGATTCCCACCGATCGTTTGTTTCAAATCTTAGCCCAGTAGCTGAAAAGTAGGCGCTAAGAAGTCCTGCCAAAATCACATAGGTCGTCTTGTTACAATTTAGCCAATAAAGGCCTCCTACTGGACCGAAACTAAGTGCTGTAACGCTCGCCGCTCGGCCCCACAGCCGTCCAGAGACTCGGGGGAGGATTCCGCTGAAAGCTGGATTCCCACCGATCGTTTGTTTCAAATCTTAGCGCACTAGGTGAAAAGTAAGCGCTAAAAAGTCCTGCCAAAGTCACATACGTTGTCATGTTAAAATTTAGTCAATAAAGGCCCACTACTGGAGCGAAAACGAGTGCTTTGACGCTCGCCGTTCGGCCCCACAGCTGTCCAGAGACTCGGGGGAGGCCTCCCCTGAAAGCTGGATTCCCACCGATCGTTTGTTTCAAATCTTAGCCCACCAGCTCAAAAGTAAGCGCTAAAAAGTCTTGCCAAAGTCACATAGGTCGTCAAGTTACAATTTAGTCATTAAAGGCCTACGACTGGAGCGAAACCGAGTGCTTCGACGCTCGCCGTTCAGCCCCACAAGCTCCGAGAGGCTTGGAAGAGGCCTCCCTTGAAAGCTGGATTCCCAAGGCTTGTCTGTTTGAATTCCTAGCCCGCTAGGCTGAAATTAAGTGACCTAAAGTCGTGCCGAAGTCAAATCGGTCTTCATGCTACTCGAGCGAAACTGAGTGCTTTAACGGTCGCCGCTCGGCCCCACAGCAGTCCAGAGACTCGGGGTAGGCCTCCCCTGAAAGCTGGATTCCCACCGATCGTTTGTTTTAAATCTTAGCCCACTAGCTCAAACGTAAGCGCTAAAAACTCCTGCCAAAATCACATAGGTCGTCATGTTACAATTTAGTCAATAAAGGCCCACTACTGGAGCGAAAACGAGTGCTTTGACGCTCGTCGTTCGGCCCCACAGCTGTCCAGAGACTCGGGGGAGGCCTCCCCTGAAAGCTGGATTCCCACCGATCGTTTGTTTCAAATCTTAGCGCACTAGGTCGAAAGTAAGCGCTAAAATGTCCTGCCAAAGTCACATAGGTTCTCATGTTACAATTTAGTCAATAAAGGCCTACTACTGGAGCGAAACCGAGTGCTTTGACGCTCGCCGTTCGGGCCCACGACCTCCGAGAGGCTTGGAAGAGGCCTCCCCTGAAAGCTGGATTCCCACCGATCGTTTGTTTCAAATCTTAGCCCAGCAGCTGAAAAGTAGGCGCTAAAAAGTCCTGCCAAAATCACATAGGTCGTCATGTTACAATTTAGTCAATAAAGGCCTCCTACTGGACCGAAACTGAGTGCTTTAACGCTCGCCGCTCGGCCCCACAGCCGTCCAGAGACTCGGGGGAGGACTCCCCTGAAAGCTGGATTCCCACCGATCGTTTGTTTCAAATCTTAGCCCACTAGCTCAAAACTAGGCGCTAAAATGTCCTGCCAAAGTCACATAGGTCGTCATGTTACAATTTAGTCAATAAAGACCGACTACTGGAGAGAAACCAAGTGCTTTGACGCTCGCCGTTCGGCCCCACAGCTGTCCAGAGACTCGGGGGAGGCCTCCCCTGAAAGCTGTATTCCCACCGATCTTTTGTTTCAAATCTTAGCCCACTAGCTCAAAAGTGAGCGCTAAAAAGTCTTGCCAAAGTCACATAGGTCGTCATGTTACAATTTAGTCAATAAAGGCCTACTACTGGAGCGAAACCGAGTGCTTTGACGCTCGCCGATAGGCCCCACGACTTCTGAGAGGCTTGGAAGTGGCCTCCCCTGAAAGCTGGATTCCCAAGGATTGTCTGTGTGAATTCCTAGCCCGCTAGGCTGAAATTAAGCGACCTAAAGTCGTGCCGAAGTCAAATCGGTCGTCATGGTACTCGAGCGAAACTGAGTGCTTTAACGCTCGCCGCTCGGCCCCACAGCCGTCCAGAGACTCGGGGGAGGACTCCCCTGAAAGCTGGATTCCCACCGATCGTTTATTTCAAATCTTAGCACACTGGGTCAGAAGTAAGCGCTAAAACGTCCTGCCAAAGTCACATAGGTTGTCATGTTACAATTTAGTCAATAAAGGCCTCCTACTAGAGCGAAACCGAGTGCTTTGACGCTCGCCGTTCGGCCCCACGACGTCCGAGAGGCTTGGAAGAGGCCTCCCCTGAAAGCTGGATTCCCACCGATCGTTTGTTTCAAATCTTAGCCCAGTAGCTGAAAAGTAGGCGCTAAGAAGTCCTGACAAAATCACATAGGTCGTCATGTTACAATTTAGCCAATAAAGGCCTCCTACTGGACCGAAACTGAGTGCTTTAACGTTCGCCGCTCGGCCCCACAGCCGTCCAGAGACTCGGGGGAGGACTCCGCTGTAAGCTGGATTCCCACCGATCATTTGTTTCAAATCTTAGCCCAGTAGCTGAAAAGTAGGCGCTAAAAAGTCCTGCCAAAATCACATAGGTCGTCATGTTACAATTTAGCCAATAAAGGCCTCCTACTGGACCGAAACTGAGTGCTTAAACGCTCGCCGCTCGGCCCCACACCCGTCCAGAGACTCGGGGGAGGCCTCCCCTGAAAGCTGGATTCCCACCGATCGTTTGTTTCAAATCTTAGCCCAGTAGCTGAAAAGTAGGCGCTAAAAAGTCCTGCCAAAATCACATAGGTCGTCATGTTACAATTTAGTCAATAAAGGCCAACTACTGGAGAGAAACCGAGTGCTTTGACGCTCGCTGTTCGCCCCGAAAGCCGTCCAGAGACTCGGGGGAGGCCTCCCCTGAAAGCTGGATTCCCACCGATCGTTTGTTTCAAATCTTAGCGCACTAGCTCAAAAGTAAGCGCTAAAATGTCCTGCCAAAGTCACATAGGTTGTCATGTTACAATTTAGTCAATAAAGGCCTCCTACTGGAGCGAAACCGAGTGCTTTGACGCTCGCCGTTCGGGCCCACGAAACTCCGAGAGGCTTGGCAGAGGCCTCCCCTGAAAGATGGATTCCCACCGATCGTTTGTTTCAAATCTTAGCCCAGTAGCTGAAAAGTAGGCGCTAAGAAGTCCTGCCAAAATCACATACGTTGTCATGTTACAATTTAGTCAATAAAGGCCCACTACTGGACCGAAACTGAGTGCTTTAACGTTCGCCGCTCGGCCCCACAGCCGTCCAGGACTCGGGGGAGGACTCCGCTGAAAGCTGGATTCCCACCGATCGTTTGTTTCAAATCTTAGCCCAGTAGCTGAAAAGTAGGCGCAAAAAAGTCCTGCCAAAATCACTTAGGTCGTCATGTTACAATTTATTCAATAAAGGCCGAAAGTTGAAAAACAAACAAACTTTTATGTCACTTCTGAATTCAAAAGTAGCTATCTATCATTTTTTTGTGTATTTGTAATAACATGAGGCAGTCATACATTTATGTAGGTTCAGAGTCACAATGTATCATGTAAATACATGCAAATGAATACACTGCATGTGGGAGTTATGTCTTTTAATTGCACATTGTGCAAAAAAAAAATTGCAAAATCTTAGTTAATACTTGATTGGAGTCAAAGAAATCATTTCTTAGTTCAGATGCAAGACAACTAATTGTGTTCTTGAACGCATCATATTTATACCCTTAAAAAAAATGTGAGTGCAGCATTTCTGCACACAACTCTGCCTTGAAACACTGACTCTCATAGTGTGGTATGAGTACCACTTGTGGTATGCTGGCTCCCTCTAGTGGTACCCAAACAGATCACTGAATTCATTGTTCACATTGTGCATAAATGTTACATGGGCTTCAACTTTTCTTTTTCTTCATCCAGTACAGTACATAAGTATAGTTCGGTTGTATTTCCCTTTTAGGTACAATATTTTTGCCTTTAACCATTCAGAAATATTTGCTTTTAAACATTAATTTAGGTGAAACTTTCTTTTTCACCTAATTCAGGTGCATCTTGAATCTAATTGGTTACTTAAACATATCATTCCAAGATACAACTATAAAGTCAGGATTTATGATCGATCGTTTGTTTCAAATCTTAGCCCAGTAGCTGAAAAGTAGGCGCTAAAAAGTCCTGCCAAAATCACATAGGTCGTCATGTTACAATTTACTCAATAAAGGCCTCCTACTGGACCGAAACTGAGTGCTGTAACGCTCCCCACTCGGCCCCACAGCCATCCAGAGACTCGGGGGAGGCCTCCCCTGAAAGCTGGATTCCCACCGATCGTTTGTTTCAAATCTTAGCCCAGTAGCTGAAAAGTAGGCGCAAAAAATCCCTGCCAAAGTCACATAGGTCGTCATGTTACAATTTAGTCAATAAAGGCCAACTACTGGAGAGAAACCGAGTGCTTTGACGCTCGCCGTTCGGCCCCACAGCTGTCCAGAGACTCGGGGGAGGCCTCCCCTAAAAGTTGGATTCCCACCGATCGTTTGTTTCAAATCTTAGCGCACTAGCTCAAAAGTAAGCGCTAAAATATATGGGCTAAGATTTGAAACAAACGTGACAACATAGGTTGTCATGTCTTGTTACAATTTAGTCAATAAAGGCCTACTACTGGAGCGAAACCGAGTGCTTTGACGCTCGCCGTTCGGCCCCACGACCTCAGAGAGGCTCGGAAGAGGCCTCCCCTGAAAGCTGGATTCCCACCGATCGTTTGTTTCAAATCTTAGCACAGTAGCTAAAAAGTAGGCGCTAAAAAGTCTTGCCAAAGTCACATAGGTCGTCAAGTTACAATTTAGTCATTAAAGGCCTACTACTGGAGCGAAACCGAGTGCTTTGACGCTCGCCGTTCGGCCCCACGACCTCAGAGAGGCTCGGAAGAGGCCTCCCCTGAAAGCTGGATTCCCACCGATCGTTTGTTTCAAATCTTAGCACAGTAGCTAAAAAGTAGGCGCTAAAAAGTCTTGCCAAAGTCACATAGGTCGTCAAGTTACAATTTAGTCATTAAAGGCCAACTACTGGAGAGAAACCGAGTGCTTTGACGCTCGCCGTTCGGCCCCACAGCTGTCCAGAGACTCGGGGGAGGCCTCCCCTGAAAGCTGGATTCCCACCGATCGTTTGTTTCAAATCTTAGCCCACCAGCTCAAAAGTAAGCGCTAAAAAGTCTTGCCAAAGTCACATAGGTCGTCAAGTTACAATTTAGTCATTAAAGGCCTACGACTGGAGCGAAACCGAGTGCTTCGACGCTTGCCGTTCAGCCCCACAAGCTCCGAGAGGCTTGGAAGAGGCCTCCCTTGAAAGCTGGATTCCCAAGGCTTGTCTGTTTGAATTCCTAGCCCGCTAGGCTGAAATTAAGTGACCTAAAGTCGTGCCGAAGTCAAATCGGTCTTCATGCTACTCGAGCGAAACTGAGTGCTTTAACGGTCGCCGCTCGGCCCCACAACAGTCCAGAGACTCGGGGTAGGCCTCCCCTGAAAGCTGGATTCCCACCGATCGTTTATTTCAAATCTTAGCACACTAGGTCAGAAGTAAGCGCTAAAACGTCCTGCCAAAGTCACATAGGTTGTCATGTTACAATTTAGTCAATAAAGGCCTCCTACTGGACCGAAACTGAGTGCTTTAACGCTCGCCGCTCGGCCCCACAGCCGTCCAGAGACTCGGGGGAGGACTCCGCTGAAAGCTGGATTCCCACCGATCGTTTGTTTCAAATCTTAGCGCACTAGGTGAAAAGTAAGCGCTAAAAAGTCCTGCCAAAGTCACATACGTTGTCATGTTACAATTTAGTCAATAAAGGCCCACTACTGGAGCGAAAACGAGTGCTTTGACGCTCGCCGTTCGGCCCCACAGCTGTCCAGAGACTCGGGGGAGGCCTCCCCTGAAAGCTGGATTCCCACCGATCGTTTGTTTCAAATCTTAGCCCACCAGCTCAAAAGTAAGCGCTAAAAAGTCTTGCCAAAGTCACACAGGTCGTCAAGTTACAATTTAGTCAAAGGCCTACGACTGGAGCGAAACCGAGTGCTTCGACGCTCGCCGTTCAGCCCCACAAGCTCCGAGAGGCTTGGAAGAGGCCTCCCTTGAAAGCTGGATTCCCAAGGCTTGTCTGTGTGAATTCCTAGCCCGCTAGGCTGAAATTAAGTGACCTAAAGTCGTGCCGAAGTCAAATCGGTCTTCATGCTACTCGAGCGAAACTGAGTGCTTTAACGGTCGCCGCTCGGCCCCACAGCAGTCCAGAGACTCGGGGTAGGCCTCCCCTGAAAGCTGGATTCCCACCGATCGTTTGTTTTAAATCTTAGCCCACTAGCTCAAACGTAAGCGCTAAAAAGTCCTGCCAAAATCACATAGGTCGTCATGTTACAATTTAGTCAATAAAGGCCCACTACTGGAGCGAAAACGAGTGCTTTGACGCTCGTCGTTCGGCCCCACAGCTGTCCAGAGACTCGGGGGAGGCCTCCCCTGAAAGCTGGATTCCCACCGATCGTTTGTTTCAAATCTTAGCGCACTAGGTCAAAAGTAAGCGCTAAAATGTCCTGCCAAAGTCACATAGGTTCTCATGTTACAATTTAGTCAATAAAGGCCTACTACTGGAGCGAAAAAGAGTGCTTTGACGCTCGCCGTTCGGGCCCACGACCTCCGAGAGGCTTGGAAGAGGCCTCCCCTGAAAGCTGGATTCCCACCGATCGTTTGTTTCAAATCTTAGCCCAGCAGCTGAAAAGTAGGCGCTAGAAAGTCCTGCCAAAATAACATAGGTCGTCATGTTACAATTTAGTCAATAAAGGCCAACTACTGGAGAGAAACCGAGTGCTATGACGCTCGCCGTTCGCCCCGAAAGCCGTCCAGAGACTCGGGGGAGGCCTCCCCTGAAAGCTGGATTCCCACCGATCGTTTGTTTCAAATCTTAGCGCACTAGCTCAAAAGTAAGCGCTAAAATGTCCTGCCAAAGTCACATAGGTTTTCATGTTACAATTTAGTCAATAAAGGCCTCCTACTGGAGCGAAACCGAGTGCTTTGACGCTCGCCGTTCGGGCCCACGAAACTCCGAGAGGCTTGGCAGAGGCCTCCCCTGAAAGATGGATTCCCACCGATCGTTTGTTTCAAATCTTCGCCCAGTAGCTGAAAAGTAGGCGCTAAAAAGTCCTGCCAAAATCACATAGGTCGTCATGTTACAATTTAGTCAATAAAGACCGACTACTGGAGAGAAACCAAGTGCTTTGACGCTCGCCGTTCGGCCCCACAGCTGTCCAGAGACTCGGGGGAAGCCTCCCCTGAAAGCTGTATTCCCACCGATCATTTGTTTCAAATCTTAGCCCACTAGCTCAAAAGTGAGCGCTAAAAAGTCTTGCCAAAGTCACATAGGTCGTCATGTTACAATTTAGTCAATAAAGGCCTCCTACTGGACCGAAACTGAGTGCTTTAACGCTCGCCGCTCGGCCCCACAGCCGTCCAGAGACTCGGGGGAGGACTCCCCTGAAAGCTGGATTCCCACCGATCGTTTGTTTCAAATCTTAGCCCACTAGCTCAAAACTAGGCGCTAAAATGTCCTGCCAAAGTCACATAGGTCGTCATGTTACAATTTAGTCAATAAAGACCGACTACTGGAGAGAAACCAAGTGCTTTGACGCTCGCCGTTCGGCCCCACAGCTGTCCAGAGACTCGGGGGAGGCCTCCCCTGAAAGCTGTATTCCCACCGATCATTTGTTTCAAATCTTAGCCCACTAGCTCAAAAGTGAGCGCTAAAAAGTCTTGCCAAAGTCACATAGGTCGTCATGTTACAATTTAGTCAATAAAGGCCTACTACTGGAGCGAAACCGAGTGCTTTGACGCTCGCCGATAGGCCCCACGACTTCTGAGAGGCTTGGAAGTGGCCTCCCCTGAAAGCTGGATTCCGAAGGATTGTCTGTGTGAATTCCTAGCCCGCTAGGCTGAAATTAAGCGACCTAAAGTCGTGCCGAAGTCAAATCGGTCGTCATGGTACTCGAGCGAAACTGAGTGCTTTAACGCTCGCCGCTCGGCCCCACAGCCGTCCAGAGACTCGGGGGAGGACTCCCCTGAAAGCTGGATTCCCACCGATCGTTTATTTCAAATCTTAGCACACTGGGTCAGAAGTAAGCGCTAAAACGTCCTGCCAAAGTCACATAGGTTGTCATGTTACAATTTAGTCAATAAAGGCCTCCTACTGGAGCGAAACCGAGTGCTTTGACGCTCGCCGTTCGGCCCCACGACGTCCGAGAGGCTTGGAAGAGGCCTCCCCTGAAAGCTGGATTCCCACCGATCGTTTGTTTCAAATCTTAGCCCAGTAGCTGAAAAGTAGGCGCTAAGAAGTCCTGCCAAAATCACATAGGTCGTCATGTTACAATTTAGCCAATAAAGGCCTCCTACTGGACCGAAACTGAGTGCTTTAACGTTCGCCGCTCGGCCCCACAGCCGTCCAGAGACTCGGGGGAGGACTCCGCTGAAAGCTGGATTCCCAACGATCGTTTGTTTCAAATCTTATCCCAGTAGCAAAAAAGTAGGCGCTAAAAAGTCCTGCCAAAATCACATAGGTCGTCATGTTACAATTTAGCCAATAAAGGCCTTCTCCTGGACCGAAACTGAGTGCTTAAACGCTCGCCGCTCGGCCCCACAGCCGTCCAGAGACTGGGGGGAGGCCTCCCCTGAAAGCTGGATTCCCACCGATCGTTTGTTTCAAATCTTAGCCCAGTAGCTGAAAAGTAGGCGCTAAAAAGTCCTGCCAAAATCACATAGGTCGTCATGTTACAATTTAGTCAATAAAGGCCAACTACTGGAGAGAAACCGAGTGCTTTGACGCTCGCTGTTCGCCCCGAAAGCCGTCCAGAGACTCGGGGGAGGCCTCCCCTGAAAGCTGGATTCCCACCGATCGTTTGTTTCAAATCTTAGCGCACTAGCTCAAAAGTAAGCGCTAAAATGTCCTGCCAAAGTCACATATGTTGTCATGTTACAATTTAGTCAATAAAGGCCTCCTACTGGAGCGAAACCGAGTGCTTTGACGCTCGCCGTTCGGGCCCACGAAACTCCGAGAGGCTTGGCAGAGGCCTCCCCTGAAAGATGGATTCCCACCGATCGTTTGTTTCAAATCTTAGCCCAGTAGCTGAAAAGTAGGCGCTAAGAAGTCCTGCCAAAATCACATACGTTGTCATGTTACAATTTAGTCAATAAAGGCCCACTACTGGACCGAAACTGAGTGCTTTAACGTTCGCCGCTCGGCCCCACAGCCGTCCAGAGACTCGGGGGAGGACTCCGCTGAAAGCTGGATTCCCACCGATCGTTTGTTTCAAATCTTAGCCCAGTAGCTGAAAAGTAGGCGCAAAAAAGTCCTGCCAAAATCACTTAGGTCGTCATGTTACAATTTATTCAATAAAGGCCGAAAGTTGAAAAACAAACAAACTTTTATGTCACTTCTGAATTCAAAAGTAGCTATCTATCATTTTTTTGTGTATTTGTAATAACATGAGGCAGTCATACATTTATGTAGGTTCAGAGTCACAATGTATCATGTAAATACATGCAAATGAATACACTGCATGTGGGAGTTATGTCTTTTAATTGCACATTGTGCAAAAAAAAAATTGCAAAATCTTAGTTAATACTTGATTGGAGTCAAAGAAATCATTTCTTAGTTCAGATGCAAGACAACTAATTGTGTTCTTGAACGCATCATATTTATACCCTTAAAAAAAATGTGAGTGCAGCATTTCTGCACACAACTCTGCCTTGAAACACTGACTCTCATAGTGTGGTATGAGTACCACTTGTGGTATGCTGGCTCCCTCTAGTGGTACCCAAACAGATCACTGAATTCATTGTTCACATTGTGCATAAATGTTACATGGGCTTCAACTTTTCTTTTTCTTCATCCAGTACAGTACATAAGTATAGTTCGGTTGTATTTCCCTTTTAGGTACAATATTTTTGCCTTTAACCATTCAGAAATATTTGCTTTTAAACATTAATTTAGGTGAAACTTTCTTTTTCACCTAATTCAGGTGCATCTTGAATCTAATTGGTTACTTAAACATATCATTCCAAGATACAACTATAAAGTCAGGATTTATGATCGATCGTTTGTTTCAAATCTTAGCCCAGTAGCTGAAAAGTAGGCGCTAAAAAGTCCTGCCAAATTCACATAGGTCGTCATGTTACAATTTACTCAATAAAGGCCTCCTACTGGACCGAAACTGAGTGCTGTAACGCTCCCCACTCGGCCCCACAGCCGTCCAGAGACTCGGGGGAGGCCTCCCCTGAAAGCTGGATTCCCACCGATCGTTTGTTTCAAATCTTAGCCCAGTAGCTGAAAAGTAGGCGCAAAAAATCCCTGCCAAAGTCACATAGGTCGTCATGTTACAATTTAGTCAATAAAGGCCAACTACTGGAGAGAAACCGAGTGCTTTGACGCTCGCCGTTCGGCCCCACAGCTGTCCAGAGACTCGGGGGAGGCCTCCCCTGAAAGTTGGATTCCCACCGATCGTTTGTTTCAAATCTTAGCGCACTAGCTCAAAAGTAAGCGCTAAAATATATGGGCTAAGATTTGAAACAAACGTGACAACATAGGTTGTCATGTCTTGTTACAATTTAGTCAATAAAGGCCTACTACTGGAGCGAAACCGAGTGCTTTGACGCTCGCCGTTCGGGCCCACGACCTCCAAGAGGCTTGGAAGAGGCCTCCCCTGAAAGCTGGATTCCCACCGATCGTTTGTTTCAAATCTTAGCCCAGTAGCTAAAAAGTAGGCGCTAAAAAGTCCTGCCAAAATCACATAGGTGGTCATGTTACAATTTAGTCAAAAAAGGCCTCCTACTGGACCGAAACTAAGTGCTGTAACGCTCGCCGCTCGGCCCAGCAGCCGTCCAGAGACTCGGGGGAGGCCTCCCCTGAAAGCTGGATTCCCACCGATCGTTTGTTTCAAATCTTAGCCCAGTAGCTGAAAAGTAGGCGCAAAAAAACCCTGCCAAAGTCACATAGGTCGTCATGTTACAATTTAGTCAATAAAGGCCGACTACTGGAGCGAAACCGATTGCTTTGACGCTCGCCGTTAGGCCCCACGACCTCTGAGAGGCTTAAAAGTGGCCTCCCCTGAAAGCTGGATTCCCAAGGATTGTCTGTGTGAATTCCTAGCCCGCTAGACTGAAATTAAGCGACCTAAAGTCGTGCCGAAGTCAAATCGGTCGTCATGGTACTCGAGCGAAACTGAGTGCTTTAACGCTCGCCGCTCGGCCCCACAGCCGTCCAGAGACTCGGGGGAGGACTCCCCTGAAAGCTGGATTCCCACCAATCGTTTATTTCAAATCTTAGCACACTAGGTCAGAAGTAAGCGCTAAAACGTCCTGCCAAAGTCACATAGGTTGTCATGTTACAATTTAGTCAATAAAGGCCTCCTACTGGAGCGAAACCGAGTGCTTTGACGCTCGCCGTTCGGCCCCACAACCTCCGAGAGGCTTGGAAGAAGCCTCCCCTGAAAGCTGGATTCCCACCGATCGTTTGTTTCAAATCCTAGCACAGTAGCTGAAAAGTAAGCGCTAAAAAGTCCTGCCAAAATCACATAGGTCGTCATGTTACAATTTAGTCAATAAAGGCCTCCTACTGGACCGAAACTGAGTGCTTTAATGCTCGCCGCTCGGCCCCACAGCCGTCCAGAGACTCAAGGGAGGCGTCCCCTGAAAGCTGGATTCCCACCGATCGTTTGTTTGAAATCTTAGCCCACTAGCTCAAAAGTAGGCGCTAAAAAGTCATGCCAAAGTCACACAGGTCGTCATGTTACAATTTAGTCAATAAAGTCCCACTACTGGAGCGAAAACGAGTGCTTTGACGCTCGCCGTTCGGCCCCACAGCTGTCCAGAGACTCGGGGGAGGCCTCCCCTGAAAGCTGGATTCCCAAGGCTTGTCTGTGTGAATTCCTAGCCCGCTAGGCTGAAATTAAGCGACCTAAAGTCGTGCCTAAGTCAAAACGGTTGTCATGGTACTCGAGCGAAACTGAGTGCTTTAACGGTCGCCGCTCGGCCCCACAGCCTTCCAGAGACTCGGGGGTGGACTCCCCTGAAAGCTGGATTCCCACCGATCGTTTGTTTCAAATCTTAGCGCACTAGGTCAAAAGTAAGCGCTAAAAAGTCCTCCCAAAGTCACATAGGTTGTCATGTTACAATTTAGTCAATAAAGGCCTACTACTGGAGAGAAACCAAGTGCTTTGACGCTCGCCGTTCGGCCCCACAGCTGTCCAATGACTCGGGGGAGGCCTCCCCTGAAAGCTGTATTCCCACCGATCGTTTGTTTCAAATCTTACCCCACTAGCTCAAAAGTGAGCGCTAAAAACTCTTGCCAAAGTCACATAGGTCGTCATGTTACAATTTAGTCAATAAAGGCCTACTACTGGAGCGAAACCGAGTGCTTTAACGCTCGCCGTTCGGCCCCACAACCTCCGAGAGGCTTGGAAGAAGCCTCCCCTGAAAGCTGGATTCCCACCGATCGTTTGTTTCAAATCCTAGCACAGTAGCTGAAAAGTAGGCGCTAAAAAGTCCTGCCAAAATCACATAGGTCGTCATGTTACAATTTAGTCAATAAAGGCCTCCTACTGGACCGAAACTGAGTGCTTTAATGCTCGCCGCTCGGCCCCACAGCCGTCCAGAGACTCAAGGGAGGCGTCCCCTGAAAGCTGGATTCCCACCGATCGTTTGTTTCAAATCTTAGCCCACTAGCTCAAAAGTAGGCGCTAAAAAGTCATGCCAAAGTCACACAGGTCGTCATGTTACAATTTAGTCAATAAAGGCCCACTACTGGAGCGACAAC
>NW_026904351.1:0-35015 GCF_024500275.1 Phycodurus eques | reverse complement strand
CTCCCAAATTCACATAGATTGTCATGTTACAATTTAGTCAATAAAGGCCTACTACTGGAGCGAAACCGAGTGCTTTGACGCTCGCCGTTCGCCCCCACAGCCGTCCAGAGACTCGGGGGAGGCCTCCCCTGAAAGCTGGATTCCCACCGATCGTTTGTTTCAAATCTTAGCCCACTAGCTCAAAAGTAAGCGATAAAAAGTCCTGCCAAAGTCACATAGGTCGTCATGTTACAATTTAGTCAATAAAAGCCTACTACTGGAGCGAAACCGAGTGCTTTGACGCTCGCCGTTCGGCCTCACGAGCTCCGAGAGGCTTGGAAGAGGCCTCCCTGAAAGCTGGCTTCCCACCGATCGTTTGTTTCAAATCTTAGCCCAATAGCTGAAAAGTAGGCGCTAAAAAGTCCTGCCAAAATCACATAGGTCGTCATGTTATAATTTAGTCAATAAAGGCCTCCAACTGGACCGAAACTGAGTGCTTTAACGCTCGCCGCTCGGCCCCACAGCCGTCCAGAGACTCGGGGGAGGACTCCCCTGAAAGCTGGATTCGCACCGATCGTTTGTTTCAAATCTTAGCGCACTAGGTCAAAAGTAAGCGCTAAAAAGTCCTCCCAAAGTCACATAGGTTGTCATGTTACAATTTAGTCAATAAAGGCCTACTACTGGAGCGAAACCGAGTGCTTTGACGCTCGCCGTTCGGGCCCACGACCTCCGAGAGGCTTAGAAGAGGCCTCCCTGAAAGCTGGCTTCCCACCGATCGTTTGTTTCAAATCTTAGCCCAGTAGCTGAAAAGTAGGCGCTAAAAAGTCCTGCCAAAATCACATAGGTCGTCACGTTACAATTTATTTAATAAAGGCCAACTACTGGAGAGAAACCGAGTGCTTTGACGCTCGCCGTTCGCCCCCACAGCCGTCCAGAGACTCGGGGGAGGCCTCCCCTGAAAGCTGGATTCCCACCGATCGTTTGTTTCAAATCTTAGCCCACTAGCTCAAAAGTAAGCGCTAAAAAGTCCTGCCAAAGTCACATAGGTCGTCATGTTACAATTTAGTCAATAAAAGCCTACTACTGGAGCGAAACCGAGTGCTTTGACGCTCGCCGTTCGGCCTCACGAGCTCCGAGAGGCTTGGAAGAGGCCTCCCTTTAAAGCTGGATTCGCAAGGCTTGTCTGTGTAAACTCCTAGCCCGCTAGGCAGAAATTAAGCGACCTAAAGTCGTGCCGAAGTCAAATCGGTCGTCATGGTACTTGAGCGAAACTGAGTGCTTTAACGCTCGCCGTTCGCCCCCACAGCCGTGCAGAGACTCGGGGGAGGCCTCCCCTGAAAGCCGGATTCCCACCAATCGTTTGTTTCAAATCTTAGCCCACTAGCTCAAAAGTAAGCGCTAAAAAGTCCTGCCAAAGTCACATAGGTCATCATGTTACAATTTAGTCAATAAAGGCCTACTACTGGAGCGAAACCGAGTGCTTTGAAGCTCGCCGTTCGGCCCCACGACCTCTGAGAGGCTGGGAAGAGGCCTCCCCTGAAAGCTGGATTCCCACCGATCGTTTGTTTCAAATCTTAGCCCAGTAGCTGAAAAGTAGGCGCTAAAAAGTCCTGCCAAAATCACATAGGTCGTCACGTTACAATTTAGTCAATAAAGGCCTCCGACTGGACCGAAACTGAGTGCTTTAACGCTCGCCGATCGGCCCCACAGCTGTCCAGAGACTCGGGGGAGGCCTCCCCTGAAAGCTGGATTCCCACCGATCGTTTGTTTCAAATCTTAGCCCACTAGCTCAAAAGTAAGCGCTAAAAAGTCCTGCCAAAGTCACATAGGTCGTCATGTTACAATTTAGTCAATAAAAGCCTACTACTGGAGCGAAACCGAGTGCTTTGACGCTCGCCGTTCGGCCTCACGAGCTCCGAGAGGCTTGGAAGAGGCCTCCCTTTAAAGCTGGATTCGCAAGGCTTGTCTGTGTAAACTCCTAGCCCGCTAGGCAGAAATTAAGCGACCTAAAGTCGTGCCGAAGTCAAATCGGTCGTCATGGTACTTGAGCGAAACTGAGTGCTTTAACGCTCGCCGTTCGCCCCCACAACCGTGCAGAGACTCGGGGGAGGCCTCCCCTGAAAGCCGGATTCCCACCAATCGTTTGTTTCAAATCTTAGCCCACTAGCTCAAAAGTAAGCGCTAAAAAGTCCTGCCAAAGTCACATAGGTTGTCATGCTACAATTTAGTCAATAAAGGCCTACTACTGGAGTGAAACCGAGTGCTTTGACGCTCGGCGTTCGCCCCCACAGCCGTCCAGAGACTCGGGGGAGGCCTCCCCTGAAAGCTGGATTCCCACCGATCGTTTGTTTCAAACCTTAGCCCACTAGCTCAAAAGTAAGCGCTAAAAAGTCCTGCCAAAGTCACATAGGTCGTCATGTTACAATTTAGTCAATAAAGGCCTACTACTGGAGCGAAACCGAGTGCTTTGAAGCTCGCCGTTCGGCCCCACGACCTCTGAGAGGCTTGGAAGAGGCCTCCCCTGAAAGCTGGATTCCCACCGATCGTTTGTTTCAAATCTTAGCCCAGTAGCTGAAAAGTAGGCGCTAAAAAGTCCTGCCAAAATCACATAGGTCGTCACGTTACAATTTAGTCAATAAAGGCCTCCGACTGGACCGAAACTGAGTGCTTTAACGCTCGCCGATCGGCCCCACAGCTGTCCAGAGACTCGGGGGAGGCCTCCCCTGAAAGCTGGATTCCCACCAATCGTTTGTTTCAAATCTTAGCCCACTAGCTCAAAAGTAAGCGCTAAAAAGTCCTGCCAAAGTCACATAGGTCGTCATGTTACAATTTAGTCAATAAAAGCCGACTACTTGAGCGAAAATGAGTTCTTTAACGCTCGCTGCTCGGGCCCACGACCTCCGAGAGGCTTGGAAGAGGCCTCCCCTGAAAGGTGGCTTCCCACCGATCGTTTGCTTCAAATCTTAGCCCACTAGCTCAAAAGTAAGCGCTAAAAAGTCCTGCCAAAGTCACATAGGTCGTCATGTTACAATTTAGTCAATAAAAGCCGACTACTTGAGCGAAAATGAGTTCTTTAACGCTCGCCGCTCGACCCCACAGCCTTCCAGAGACTCGGGGGAGGACTCCCCTGAAAGCTGGATTCACACCGATCGTTTGTTTCAAATCTTAGCGCACTAGGTCAAAAGTAAGCGCTAAAAAGTCCTCCCAAAGTCACATAGATTGTCATGTTACAATTTAGTCAATAAAGGCCTACTACTGGAGCGAAACCGAGTGCTTTGACGCTCGCCGTTCGCCCCCACAGCCGTCCAGAGACTCGGGGGAGGCCTCCCCTGAAAGCTGGATTCCCACCGATCGTTTGTTTCAAATCTTAGCCCACTAGCTCAAAAGTAATCGCTAAAAAGTCCTGCCAAAGTCACATAGGTCGTCATGTTACAATTTAGTCAATAAAAGCCTACTACTGGAGCGAAACCGAGTGCTTTGACGCTCGCCGTTCGGCCTCACGAGCTCCGAGAGGCTTGGAAGAGGCCTCCCTGAAAGCTGGCTTCCCACCGATCGTTTGATTCAAATCTTAGCCCAATAGCTGAAAAGTAGGCGCTAAAAAGTCCTGCCAAAATCACATAGGTCGTCATGTTATAATTTAGTCAATAAAGGCCTCCGACTGGACCGAAACTGAGTGCTTTAACGCTCGCCGCTCGGCCCCACAGCCGTACAGAGACTCGGGGGAGGCCTCCCCTGAAAGCTGGATTCCCACCGATGGTTTGTTTCAAATCTTAGCCCACTAGCTCAAAAGTAAGCGCTAAGAAGTCCTGCCAAAGTCACATAGGTCGTCATGTTACAATTTAGTCAATAAAAGCCGACTACTTGAGCGAAAATGAGTTCTTTAACGCTCGCCGCTCGGCCCCACAGCCTTCCAGAGACTCGGGGGAGGACTCCCCTGAAAGCTGGATTCCCACCGATCGTTTGTTTCAAATCTTAGCGCACTAGGTCAAAAGTAAGCGCTAAAAAGTCCTCCCAAAGTCACATAGATTGTCATGTTACAATTTAGTCAATAAAGGCCTACTACTGGAGCGAAACCGAGTGCTTTGACGCTCGCCGTTCGCCCCCACAGCCGTCCAGAGACTCGGGGGAGGCCTCCCCTGGAAGCTGGATTCCCACCGATCGTTTGTTTCAAATCTTAGCCCACTAGCTCAAAAGTAAGCGCTAAAAAGTCCTGCCAAAGTCACATAGGTCGTCATGTTACAATTTCGTCAATAAAAGCCTACTACTGGAGCGAAACCGAGTATTTTGACGCTCGCCGTTCGGCCTCACAAGCTCCGAGAGGCTTGGAAGAGGCCTCCCTTTAAAGCTGGATTCCCAAGGCTTGTCTGTGTAAATTCCTAGCCCGCGAGGCAGAAATTAAGCGACCTAAAGTCGTGCCGAAGTCAAATCGGTCGTCATGGTACTTGAGCGAAACTGAGTGCTTTAACGCTTGCCGCTCGGCCCCACAGCCTTCCAGAGACTCGGGAGAGGACTCCCCTGAAAGCTGGATTCCCACCGATCGTTTGTTTCAAATCTTAGCGCACTAGGTCAAAAGTAAGCGCTAAAAAGTCCTCCCAAAGTCACATAGGTTGTCATGTTACAATTTAGTCAATAAAGGCCTACTACTGGAGCGAAACCGAGTGCTTTGACGCTCGCCGTTCGGGCCCACGACCTCCGAGAGGCTTGGAAGAGGCCTCCCCTGAAGGCTGGATTCCCAAGGCTTGTCTGTGTGAATTCCTAGCCCGCTAGGCAGAAATTAAGCGACTAAAGTCGTGCTGAAGTCAAATCGGTCGTCATGGTACTCGAGCGAAACTGAGTGCTTTAACGCTCGCCGCTCGGCCCCACAGCCGTCCAGAGACTCGGGGGAGGCCTCCCCTGAAAGCTGGATTCCCACCGATCGTTTGTTTCCAATCTTAGCCCAGTCGCTGAAAAGTAGGCGCAAAAAAGTCCTGCCAAAATCACATAGGTTGTCATGTTACAATTTAGTCAATAAAGGCCTACTACTGGAGCGAAACCGAGTGCTTTGAAGCTCGCCGTTCGGCCCCACGACCTCTGAGAGGCTTGGAAGAGGCCTCCCCTGAAAGCTGGATTGCCACCGATCGTTTGTTTCAAATTTTAGCCCACTAGCTCACAAGTAAGCGCTAAAAAGTCCTGCCAAAATCACATAGGTCGTCAAGTTACAATTTAGTCAATAAAGGCCTCCGACTGGACCGAAACTGAGTGCTTTAACGCTCGCCGATCGGCCCCACAGCTGTCCAGAGACTCGCGGGAGGCCTCCCCTGAAAGCTGGATTCCCACCGATCGTTTGTTTCAAATCTTAGCCCACTAGCTCAAAAGTAAGCGCTAAAAAGTCCTGCCAAAGTCACATAGGTCGTCATGTTACAATTTAGTCAATAAAAGCCGACTACTTGAGCGAAAATGAGTTCTTTAACGCTCGCCGCTCGGACCCCACAGCCTTCCAGAGAGCTCTGGGAGAGGACTCCCCTGAAAGCTGGATTCCCACCGATCGTTTGTTTCAAATCTTAGCGCACTAGGCTCAAAAGTAAGCGCTAAAAAGTCCTGCCCAAAGTCACATAGATTGTCATGTTACAATTTAGTCAATAAAGGCCTACTACTGGAGCGAAACCGAGTGCTTTGACGCTCGCCGTTCGCCCCCACAGCCGTCCAGAGACTCGGGGGAGGCCTCCCCTGGAAGCTGGATTCCCACCGATCGTTTGTTTCAAATCTTAGCCCACTAGCTCAAAAGTAAGCGCTAAAAAGTCCTGCCAAAGTCACATAGGTCGTCATGTTACAATTTCGTCAATAAAAGCCTACTACTGGAGCGAAACCGAGTATTTTGACGCTCGCCGTTCGGCCTCACAAGCTCCGAGAGGCTTGGAAGAGGCCTCCCTTTAAAGCTGGATTCCCAAGGCTTGTCTGTGTAAATTCCTAGCCCGCGAGGCAGAAATTAAGCGACCTAAAGTCGTGCCGAAGTCAAATCGGTCGTCATGGTACTTGAGCGAAACTGAGTGCTTTAACGCTTGCCGCTCGGCCCCACAGCCTTCCAGAGACTCGGGAGAGGACTCCCCTGAAAGCTGGATTCCCACCGATCGTTTGTTTCAAATCTTAGCGCACTAGGTCAAAAGTAAGCGCTAAAAAGTCCTCCCAAAGTCACATAGGTTGTCATGTTACAATTTAGTCAATAAAGGCCTACTACTGGAGCGAAACCGAGTGCTTTGACGCTCGCCGTTCGGGCCCACGACCTCCGAGAGGCTTGGAAGAGGCCTCCCCTGAAGGCTGGATTCCCAAGGCTTGTCTGTGTGAATTCCTAGCCCGCTAGGCAGAAATTAAGCGACTAAAGTCGTGCTGAAGTCAAATCGGTCGTCATGGTACTCGAGCGAAACTGAGTGCTTTAACGCTCGCCGCTCGGCCCCACAGCCGTCCAGAGACTCGGGGGAGGCCTCCCCTGAAAGCTGGATTCCCACCGATCGTTTGTTTCAAATCTTAGCCCAGTCGCTGAAAAGTAGGCGCAAAAAAGTCCTGCCAAAATCACATAGGTTGTCATGTTACAATTTAGTCAATAAAGGCCTACTACTGGAGCGAAACCGAGTGCTTTGAAGCTCGCCGTTCGGCCTCACGAGCCTCTGAGAGGCTTGGAAGAGGCCTCCCCTGAAAGCTGGATTGCCACCGATCGTTTGATTTCAAATCTTAGCCCACTAGCTGCACAAGTAAGGCGCTAAAAAGTCCTGCCAAAATCACATAGGTCGTCAATGTTACAATTTAGTCAATAAAGGCCTCCGACTGGACCGAAACTGAGTGCTTTAACGCTCGCCGATCGGCCCCACAGCTGTCCAGAGACTCGCGGGAGGCCTCCCCTGAAAGCTGGATTCCCACCGATCGGTTTGTTTCAAATCTTAGCCCACTAGCTCAAAAGTAAGCGCTAAGAAGTCCTGCCAAAGTCACATAGGTCGTCATGTTACAATTTAGTCAATAAAAGCCGACTACTTGAGCGAAAATGAGTTCTTTAACGCTCGCCGCTCGACCCCACAGCCTTCCAGAGACTCGGGGGAGGACTCCCCTGAAAGCTGGATTCACACCGATCGTTTGTTTCAAATCTTAGCGCACTAGGTCAAAAGTAAGCGCTAAAAAGTCCTCCCAAAGTCACATAGATTGTCATGTTACAATTTAGTCAATAAAGGCCTACTACTGGAGCGAAACCGAGTGCTTTGACGCTCGCCGTTCGCCCCCACAGCCGTCCAGAGACTCGGGGGAGGCCTCCCCTGGAAGCTGGATTCCCACCGATCGTTTGTTTCAAATCTTAGCCCACTAGCTCAAAAGTAAGCGCTAAAAAGTCCTGCCAAAGTCACATAGGTCGTCATGTTACAATTTCGTCAATAAAAGCCTACTACTGGAGCGAAACCGAGTATTTTGACGCTCGCCGTTCGGCCTCACAAGCTCCGAGAGGCTTGGAAGAGGCCTCCCTTTAAAGCTGGATTCCCAAGGCTTGTCTGTGTAAATTCCTAGCCCGCGAGGCAGAAATTAAGCGACCTAAAGTCGTGCCGAAGTCAAATCGGTCGTCATGGTACTTGAGCGAAACTGAGTGCTTTAACGCTTGCCGCTCGGCCCCACAGCCTTCCAGAGACTCGGGAGAGGACTCCCCTGAAAGCTGGATTCCCACCGATCGTTTGTTTCAAATCTTAGCGCACTAGGTCAAAAGTAAGCGCTAAAAAGTCCTCCCAAAGTCACATAGGTTGTCATGTTACAATTTAGTCAATAAAGGCCTACTACTGGAGCGAAACCGAGTGCTTTGACGCTCGCCGTTCGGGCCCACGACCTCCGAGAGGCTTGGAAGAGGCCTCCCCTGAAGGCTGGATTCCCAAGGCTTGTCTGTGTGAATTCCTAGCCCGCTAGGCAGAAATTAAGCGACTAAAGTCGTGCTGAAGTCAAATCGGTCGTCATGGTACTCGAGCGAAACTGAGTGCTTTAACGCTCGCCGCTCGGCCCCACAGCCGTCCAGAGACTCGGGGGAGGCCTCCCCTGAAAGCTGGATTCCCACCGATCGTTTGTTTCAAATCTTAGCCCAGTCGCTGAAAAGTAGGCGCAAAAAAGTCCTGCCAAAATCACATAGGTTGTCATGTTACAATTTAGTCAATAAAGGCCTACTACTGGAGCGAAACCGAGTGCTTTGAAGCTCGCCGTTCGGCCCCACGACCTCTGAGAGGCTTGGAAGAGGCCTCCCCTGAAAGCTGGATTGCCACCGATCGTTTGTTTCAAATTTTAGCCCACTAGCTCACAAGTAAGCGCTAAAAAGTCCTGCCAAAATCACATAGGTCGTCAAGTTACAATTTAGTCAATAAAGGCCTCCGACTGGACCGAAACTGAGTGCTTTAACGCTCGCCGATCGGCCCCACAGCTGTCCAGAGACTCGCGGGAGGCCTCCCCTGAAAGCTGGATTCCCACCGATCGTTTGTTTCAAATCTTAGCCCACTAGCTCAAAAGTAAGCGCTAAAAAGTCCTGCCAAAGTCACATAGGTCGTCATGTTACAATTTAGTCAATAAAAGCCGACTACTTGAGCGAAAATGAGTTCTTTAACGCTCGCCGCTCGACCCCACAGCCTTCCAGAGACTCGGGGGAGGACTCCCCTGAAAGCTGGATTCACACCGATCGTTTGTTTCAAATCTTAGCGCACTAGGTCAAAAGTAAGCGCTAAAAAGTCCTCCCAAAGTCACATAGATTGTCATGTTACAATTTAGTCAATAAAGGCCTACTACTGGAGCGAAACCGAGTGCTTTGACGCTCGCCGTTCGCCCCCACAGCCGTCCAGAGACTCGGGGAGGCCTCCCCTGAAAGCTGGATTCCCACCGATCGTTTGTTTCAAATCTTAGCCCACTAGCTCAAAAGTAATCGCTAAAAAGTCCTGCCAAAGTCACATAGGTCGTCATGTTACAATTTAGTCAATAAAAGCCTACTACTGGAGCGAAACCGAGTGCTTTGACGCTCGCCGTTCGGCCTCACGAGCTCCGAGAGGCTTGGAAGAGGCCTCCCTGAAAGCTGGCTTCCCACCGATCGTTTGATTCAAATCTTAGCCCAATAGCTGAAAAGTAGGCGCTAAAAAGTCCTGCCAAAATCACATAGGTCGTCATGTTATAATTTAGTCAATAAAGGCCTCCGACTGGACCGAAACTGAGTGCTTTAACGCTCGCCGCTCGGCCCCACAGCCGTACAGAGACTCGGGGGAGGCCTCCCCTGAAAGCTGGATTCCCACCGATGGTTTGTTTCAAATCTTAGCCCACTAGCTCAAAAGTAAGCGCTAAGAAGTCCTGCCAAAGTCACATAGGTCGTCATGTTACAATTTAGTCAATAAAAGCCGACTACTTGAGCGAAAATGAGTTCTTTAACGCTCGCCGCTCGGCCCCACAGCCTTCCAGAGACTCGGGGGAGGACTCCCCTGAAAGCTGGATTCCCACCGATCGTTTGTTTCAAATCTTAGCGCACTAGGTCAAAAGTAAGCGCTAAAACGTCCTCCCAAAGTCACATAGATTGTCATGTTACAATTTAGTCAATAAAGGCCTACTACTGGAGCGAAACCGAGTGCTTTGACGCTCGCCGTTCGCCCCCACAGCCGTCCAGAGACTCGGGGGAGGCCTCCCCTGGAAGCTGGATTCCCACCGATCGTTTGTTTCAAATCTTAGCCCACTAGCTCAAAAGTAAGCGCTAAAAAGTCCTGCCAAAGTCACATAGGTCGTCATGTTACAATTTCGTCAATAAAAGCCTACTACTGGAGCGAAACCGAGTATTTTGACGCTCGCCGTTCGGCCTCACAAGCTCCGAGAGGCTTGGAAGAGGCCTCCCTTTAAAGCTGGATTCCCAAGGCTTGTCTGTGTAAATTCCTAGCCCGCGAGGCAGAAATTAAGCGACCTAAAGTCGTGCCGAAGTCAAATCGGTCGTCATGGTACTTGAGCGAAACTGAGTGCTTTAACGCTTGCCGCTCGGCCCCACAGCCTTCCAGAGACTCGGGAGAGGACTCCCCTGAAAGCTGGATTCCCACCGATCGTTTGTTTCAAATCTTAGCGCACTAGGTCAAAAGTAAGCGCTAAAAAGTCCTCCCAAAGTCACATAGGTTGTCATGTTACAATTTAGTCAATAAAGGCCTACTACTGGAGCGAAACCGAGTGCTTTGACGCTCGCCGTTCGGGCCCACGACCTCCGAGAGGCTTGGAAGAGGCCTCCCCTGAAGGCTGGATTCCCAAGGCTTGTCTGTGTGAATTCCTAGCCCGCTAGGCAGAAATTAAGCGACTAAAGTCGTGCTGAAGTCAAATCGGTCGTCATGGTACTCGAGCGAAACTGAGTGCTTTAACGCTCGCCGCTCGGCCCCACAGCCGTCCAGAGACTCGGGGGAGGCCTCCCCTGAAAGCTGGATTCCCACCGATCGTTTGTTTCAAATCTTAGCCCAGTCGCTGAAAAGTAGGCGCAAAAAAGTCCTGCCAAAATCACATAGGTTGTCATGTTACAATTTAGTCAATAAAGGCCTACTACTGGAGCGAAACCGAGTGCTTTGAAGCTCGCCGTTCGGCCCCACGACCTCTGAGAGGCTTGGAAGAGGCCTCCCCTGAAAGCTGGATTGCCACCGATCGTTTGTTTCAAATTTTAGCCCACTAGCTCACAAGTAAGCGCTAAAAAGTCCTGCCAAAATCACATAGGTCGTCAAGTTACAATTTAGTCAATAAAGGCCTCCGACTGGACCGAAACTGAGTGCTTTAACGCTCGCCGATCGGCCCCACAGCTGTCCAGAGACTCGCGGGAGGCCTCCCCTGAAAGCTGGATTCCCACCGATCGTTTGTTTCAAATCTTAGCCCACTAGCTCAAAAGTAAGCGCTAAAAAGTCCTGCCAAAGTCACATAGGTCGTCATGTTACAATTTAGTCAATAAAAGCCGACAACTTGAGCGAAAATGAGTTCTTTAACGCTCGCCGCTCGGCCCCACAGCCTTCCAGAGACTCGGGGGAGGACTCCCCTGAAAGCTGGATTCCCACCGATCGTTTGTTTCAAATCTTAGCGCACTAGGTCAAAAGTAAGCGCTAAAAAGTCCTCCCAAAGTCACATAGATTGTCATGTTACAATTTAGTCAATAAAGGCCTACTACTGGAGCGAAACCGAGTGCTTTGACGCTCGCCGTTAACCCCCACAGCCGTCCAGAGACTCGGGGGAGGCTTCCCCTGAAAGCTGGATTCCCACCGATCGTTTGTTTCAAATCTTAGCCCACTAGCTCAAAAGTAAGCACTAAAAAGTCCTGCCAAAGTCACATAGGTCGTCATGTTACAATTTAGTCAATAAAAGCCTACTACTGGAGCGAAACCGAGTGCTTTGACGCTCGCCGTTCGGCCTCACGAGCTCCGAGAGGCTTGGAAGAGGCCTCCCTGAAAGCTGGCTTCCCACCGATCGTTTGTTTCAAATCTTAGCCCAATAGCTGAAAAGTAGGCGCTAAAAAGTCCTGCCAAAATCACATAGGTCGTCATGTTATAATTTAGTAAATAAAGGCCTCCGACTGGACGGAAACTGAGTGCTTTAACGCTCGCCGCTCGGCCCCACAGCCGTCCAGAGACTCGGGGGAGGACTCCCCTGAAAGCTGGATTCCCACCAATCGTTTGTTTCAAATCTTAGCGCACTAGGTCAAAAGTAAGCGCTAAAAAGTCCTCCCAAAGTCACATAGGTTGTCATGTTACAATTTAGTCAATAAAGGCCTACTACTGGAGCGAAACCGAGTGCTTTGAGGCTCGCCGTTCGGGCCCACGACCTCCGAGAGGCTTAGAAGAGGCCTCCCTGAAAGCTGGCTTCCCACCGATCGTTTGTTTCAAATCTTAGCCCAGTAGCTGAAAAGTAGGCGCTAAAAAGTCCTGCCAAAATCACATAGGTCGTCACGTTACAATTTATTTAATAAAGGCCAACTACTGGAGAGAAACCGAGTGCTTTGACGCTCGCCGTTCGCCCCCACAGCCGTCCAGAGACTCGGGGGAGGCCTCCCCTGAAAGCTGGATTCCCACCGATCGTTTGTTTCAAATCTTAGCCCACTAGCTCAAAAGTAAGCGCTAAAAAGTCCTGCCAAAATCACATAGGTCGTCATGTTACAATTTAGTCAATAAAAGCCTACTACTGGAGCGAAACCGAGTGCTTTGACGCTCGCCGTTCGGCCTCACGAGCTCCGAGAGGCTTGGAAGAGGCCTCCCTTTAAAGCTGGATTCCCAAGGCTTGTCTGTGTAAACTCCTAGCCCGCTAGGCAGAAATTAAGCGACCTAAAGTCGTGCCGAAGTCAAATCGGTCGTCATGGTACTTGAGCGAAACTGAGTGCTTTAACGCTCGCCGTTCGCCCCCACAGCCGTGCAGAGACTCGGGGGAGGCCTCCCCTGAAAGCCGGATTCCCACCAATCGTTTGTTTCAAATCTTAGCCCACTAGCTCAAAAGTAAGCGCTAAAAAGTCCTGCCAAAGTCACATAGGTCGTCATGTTACAATTTAGTCAATAAAAGCCTACTACTTGAGCGAAACTGAGTGCTTTAACGCTCGCCGCTCGGCCCCACAGCCTTCCAGAGACTCGGGGGAGGACTCCCCTGAAAGCTGGATTCCCACCGATCGTTTGTTTCAAATCTTAGCGCACTAGGTCAAAAGTAAGCGCTAAAAAGTCCTCCCAAAGTCACATAGGTTGTCATGCTACAATTTAGTCAATAAAGGCCTACTACTGGAGCGAAACCGAGTGCTTTGACGCTCGGCGTTCGCCCCCACAGCCGTCCAGAGACTCGGGGGTGGCCTCCCCTGAAAGCTGGATTCCCACCGATCGTTTGTTTCAAATCTTAGCCCACTAGCTCAAAAGTAAGCGCTAAAAAGTCCTGCCAAAGTCACATAGGTCGTCATGCTACAATTTAGTCAATAAAAGCCTACTACTGGAGCGAAACCGAGTGATTTGACGCTCGCCGTTCGGCCTCACAAGCTCCGAGAGGCTTGGAAGAGGGCTCCCTTTAAAGTTGGATTCCCAAGGCTTGTCTGTGTAAATTCCTAGCCCGCTAGGCAGAAATTAAGCGACCTAAAGTCGTGCCGAAGTCAAATCGGTCGTCATGGTACTTGAGCGAAACTGAGTGCTTTAACGCTCGCCGCTCGGCCCCACAGCCTTCCAGAGACTCGGGGGAGGACTCCCCTGAAAGCTGGATTCCCACCGATCGTTTGTTTCAAATCTTAGCGCACTAGGTCAAAAGTAAGCGCTAAAAAGTCCTCCCAAAGTCACATAGGTTGTCATGTTACAATTTAGTAAATAAAGGCCTACTACTGGAGCGAAACCGAGTGCTTTGACGCTCGCCGTTCGGGCACACGACCTCCGAGAGGCTTGGAAGAGTTCTCCCCTGAAAGCTGGCTGCCGACCGATCGTTTGTTTCAAATCTTAGCCCAGTAGCTGAAAAGTAGGCGCTAAAATGTCCTGCCAAAATCACATAGGTCGTCATGTTACAATTTAGTCAATAAAGGCCTCCGACTGGACCGAAACTGAGTGCTTTAACGCTCGCCGATCGGCCCCACAGCTGTCCAGAGACTCGGGGGAGGCCTCCCCTGAAAGCTGTATTCCCACCGATCGTTTGTTTCAAATCTTAGCCCACTAGCTCAAGAGTATGCGCTAAAAAGTCCTGCCAAAGTCACATAGGTCGTCATGTTACAATTTAGTCAATAAAAGCCGACTACTTGAGCGAAACTGAGTGCTTTAACGCTCGCCGCTCGGCCCCACAGCCTTCCAGAGACTCGGGGGAGGACTCCCCTGAAAGCTGGATTCCCACCGATCGTTTGTTTCAAATCTTAGCGCACTAGGTCAAAAGTAAGCGCTAAAAAGTCCTCCCAAAGTCACATAGGTTGTCTTGTTACAATTTAGTCAATAAAGGCCTACTACTGGAGCGAAACCGAGTGCTTTGACGCTCGCCGTTCGCCCCCACAGCCGTCCAGAGACTCGGGGGAGGCCTCCCCTGAAAGCTGGATTCCCACCGATCGTTTGTTTCAAATCTTAGCCCACTAGCTCAAAAGTAAGCGCTAAATAGTCCTGCCAAAGTCACATAGGTCGTCATGTTACAATTTAGTCAATAAAAGCCTACTACTGGAGCGAAACCGAGTGCTTTGACGCTCGCCGTTCGGCCTCACGAGCTCCGAGAGGCTTGGAAGAGGCCTCCCTGAAAGCTGGCTTCCCACCGATCGTTTGTTTCAAATCTTAGCCCAATAGCTGAAAAGTAGGCGCTAAAAAGTCCTGCCAAAATCACATAGGTCGTCATGTTACAATTTAGTCAATAAAGGCCTACTACTGGAGCGAAACCGAGTGCTTTGACGCTCGCCGTTCGGGCCCACGACCTCCGAGAGTCTTGGAAGAGACCTCCCCTGAAAGGTGGCTTCCCACCGATCGTTTGTTTCAAATCTTAGCCCAGTAGCTGAAAAGTAGGCGCTAAAAAGTCCTGCCAAAATCACATAGGTCGTCATGTTACAATTTAGTCAATAAAGGCCTCCGACTGGACCGAAACTGAGTGCTTTAACGCTCGCCGATCGGCCCCACAGCTGTCCAGAGACTCGGGGGAGGCCTCCCCTGAAAGCTGGATTCCCACCGATCGTTTGTTTCAAATCTTAGCGCACTAGTTCAAAAGTAGGCACTAAAAAGTCCTGCCAAAGTCACATAGGTTGTCATGTTACAATTTAGTCAATAAAGGCCTACTACTGGAGCGAAACCGAGTGCTTCGACGCTCGCCGTTCGGCCCCACGAGCTCCGAGAGGCTTGGAAGAGGCCTCCCTTTAAAGCTGGATTCCCAAGGCTTGTCTGTGTAAATTCCTAGCCCGCTAGGCAGAAATTAAGCGACCTAAAGTCGTGCCGAAGTCAAATCGGTCGTCATGGTACTTGAGCGAAACTGAGTGCTTTAACGCTCGCCGTTAACCCCCACAGCCGTCCAGAGACTCGGGGGAGGCCTCCCCTGAAAGCCGGATTCCCACCAATCGTTTGTTTCAAATCTTAGCCCACTAGCTCAAAAGTAAGCGCTAAAAAGTCCTGCCAAAGTCACATAGGTCGTCATGTTACAATTTAGTCAATAAAAGCCTACTACTTGAGCGAAACTGAGTGCTTTAACGCTCGCCGCTCGGCCCCACAGCCTTCCAGAGACTCGGGGGAGGACTCCCCTGAAAGCTGGATTCCCACCGATCGTTTGTTTCAAATCTTAGCGCACTAGGTCCAAAGTAAGCGCTAAAAAGTCCTCCCAAAGTCACATAGGTTGTCATGCTACAATTTAGTCAATAAAGGCCTACTACTGGAGCGAAACCGAGTGCTTTGACGCTCGGCGTTCGCCCCCACAGCCGTCCAGAGACTCGGGGGAGGCCTCCCCTGAAAGCTGGATTCCCACCGATCGTTTGTTTCAAATCTTAGCCCACTAGCTCAAAAGTAAGCGCTAAAAAGTCCTGCCAAAGTCACATAGGTCGTCATGTTACAATTTAGTCAATAAAAGCCTACTACTGGAGCGAAACAGAATGCTTTGACGCTCGCCGTTCGGCCTCACAAGCTCCGAGAGGCTTGGAAGAGGCCTCCCTTTAAAGCTGGATTCCCAAGGCTTGTCTGTGTAAATTCCTAGCCCGCTAGGCAGAAATTAAGCGACATAAAGTCGTGCCGAAGTCAAATCGGTCGTCATGGTACTTGAGCGAAACTGAGTGCTATTATGCTCGCCACTCGGCCCCACAGCCGTCCAGAGACTCGGGGGAGGCCTCCCCTGAAAGCTGGATTCCCACCGATCGTTTGTTTAAAATCTTAGCCCAGTAGCTGAGAAGTAGGCACTAAAAAGTCCTGCCAAAATCACATAGGTCGTCATGTTACAATTTACTCAATAAAGGCCGACTACTGGAGCGAAACCGAGTGCTTTGACGCTCGCCGTTCGGCCCCACGACCTCCGAGAGGCTTGGAAGAGGCCTCCCCTGAAAGCTGGATTCCCATCGATCGTTTGTTTCAAATCTTAGCCCAGTAGCTGAAAAGTAGGCGCAAAAAAGTCCTGCCAAAATCACATCGGTCGTCATGTTACAATTTACTCAATAAAGGCCTACTACTGGAGAGAAACCGAGTGCTTTGACGCTCATCGTTCGGCCCCACAGCCGTCCAGAGACTCGGGGGAGGTCTCCCCTGAAAGCTGGATTCCCGACGATCGTTTGTTTCAAATCTTCGCCCAGTAACTGAAAAGTAGGCGCTAAAATGTCCTGCCAAAGTCACATAGGTCGTCATGTTACAATTTAGTCAATAAAGGCCTGCTACTGGAGCGAAACAGAGTGCTTTGACGCTCGCCGTTCGGGCCCACGACCTCCGAGAGGCTTGGAAGAGGCCTCCCCTGAAAGCTAGATTCCCACCGATCGTTTATTTCAAATCTTAGCCCAGTAGCTGAAAAGTAGGCGCTAAAAAGTCCTGCCAAAATCACATAGGTCGTCATGTTACAATTTACTCAATAAAGGCCAACTACTGGAGAGAAACCGAGTGCTTTGACGCTCGCCGTTCGCCCCCACAGCCGTCCAGAGACTCGGGGGAGGCCTCCCCTGAAAGCTGGATTCCCACCGATCGTTTGTTTCAAATCTTAGCCCACTAGCTCAAAAGAAAGCGCTAAAAAGTCCTGCCAAAGTCACATAGGTCGTCATGTTACAATTTAGTCAATAAAAGCCTACTACTGGAGCGAAACCGAGTGCTTTGACGCTCGCCGTTCGGCCTCACGAGCTCCGAGAGGCTTGGAAGAGGCGTCCCTTTAAAGCTGGTTTCCCAAGGCTTGTCTGTGTAAATTCCTAGCCCGCTAGGCAGAAATTAAGCGACCTAAAGTCGTGCCGAAGTCAAATCGGTCGTCATGGTACTTGAGCGAAACTGAGTGCTTTAACGCTCGCCGTTCGCCCCCACAGCCGTCCATAGACTCGGGGGAGGCCTCCCCTGAAAGCCGGATTCCCACCAATCGTTTGTTTCAAATCTTAGCCCACTAGCTCAAAAGTAAGCGCTAAAAAGTCCTGCCAAAGTCACATAGGTCGTCATGTTACAATTTAGTCAATAAAAGCCTACTACTTGAGCGAAACTGAGTGCTTTAACGCTCGCCGCTCGGCCCCACAGCCTTCCAGAGACTCGGGGGAGGACTCCCCTGAAAGCTGGATTCCCACCGATCGTTTGTTTCAAATCTTAGCGCACTAGGTCAAAAGTAAGCGCTAAAAAGTCCTCCCAAAGTCACATAGGTTGTCATGCTACAATTTAGTCAATAAAGGCCTACTACTGGAGCGAAACCGAGTGCTTTGACGCTCGGCGTTCGCCCCCACAGCCGTCCAGAGACTCGGGGGAGGCCTCCCCTGAAAGCTGGATTCCCACCGATCGTTTGTTTCAAATCTTAGCCCACTAGCTCAAAAGTAAGCGCTAAAAAGTCCTGCCAAAGTCACATAGGTCGTCATGTTACAATTTAGTCAATAAAAGCCTACTACTGGAGCGAAACAGAGTGCTTTGACGCTCGCCGTTCGGCCTCACAAGCTCCGAGAGGCTTGGAAGAGGCCTCCCTTTAAAGCTGGATTCCCAAGGCTTGTCTGTGTAAATTCCTAGCCCGCTAGGCAGAAATTAAGCGACCTAAAGTCGTGCCGAAGTCAAATCGGTCGTCATGGTACTTGAGCGAAACTGAGTGCTTTAACGCTCGCCGATCGGCCCCACAGCTGTCCAGAGACTCGGGGGAGGCCTCCCACCGATCGTTTGTTTCAAATCTTAGCGCACTAAGTCAAAAGTAAGCGCTAAAAAGTCCTCCCAAAGTCACATAGGTTGTCATGTTACAATTTAGTCAATAAAAGCCTAATACTGGAGCGAAACCGAGTGCTTTGACGCTCGCCGTTCGCCCCCACAGCCGTCCAGAGACTCGGGGGAGGCCTCCCCTGAAAGCTGGCTGCCCACCGATCGTTTGTTTCAAATCTTAGCCCAGTAGCTCAAAAGTAGGCGCTAAAATGTCCTGCCAAAATCACATAGGTCGTCATGTTACAATTTAGTCAATAAAAGCCTCCGACTGGACCGAAACTGAGTGCTTTAACGCTCGCCGATCGGCCCCACAGCTGTCCAGAGACTCGGGGGAGGCCTCCCCTGAAAGCTGGATTACCACCGATCGTTTGTTTCAAATCTTAGCGCACTAGGTCAAAAGTAAGCGCTAAAAAGTCCTCCCAAAGTCACATAGGTCGTCATGTTACAATTTAGTCAATAAAGGCCTACTACTGGAGCGAAACAGAGTGCTTTGACGCTCGCCGTTCGGGCCCACGACCTCCGAGAGGCTTGGAAGAGGCCTCCCCTGAAAGGTGGCTTCCCACCGATCGTTTGTTTCAAATCTTAGCCCAGTCGCTGAAAAGTAGGCGCAAAAAAGTCCTGCCAAAATCACATAGTTTGTCATGTTACAATTTAGTCAATAAAGGCCTAATACTGGAGCGAAACCGAGTGCTTTGACGCTCGCCGTTCGGGCCCACGACCTCCGAGAGTCTTGGAAGAGACCTCCCCTGAAAGGCGGCTTCCCACCGATCGTTTGTTTCAAATCTTAGCCCAGTCGCTGAAAAGTAGGCGCTAAAAAGTCCTGCCAAAATCACATAGGTCGTCATGTTACAATTTAGTCAATAAAGGCCTCCGACTGGACCGAAACTGAGTGCTTTAACGCTCGCCGATCGGCCCCACAGCTGTCCAGAGACTCGGGGGAGGCCTCCCCTGAAAGCTGGATTACCACTGATCGTTTGTTTCAAATCTTAGCGCACTAGGTCAAAAGTAAGCGCTAAAAAGCCCTCCCAAAGTCACATAGGTTGTCATGTTACAATTTAGTCAATAAAGGCCTACTACTGGAGCGAAACCGAGTGCTTTGACGCTCGCCGTTCGGCCTCACAAGCTCCGAGAGGCTTGGAAGAGGCCTCCCTTTAAAGCTGGATTCCCAAGGCTTGTCTGTGTAAATTTCTAGCCCGCTAGGCAGAAATTAAGCGACCTAAAGTCGTGCCGAAGTCAACTCGGTCGTCATGGTACTTGAGCGAAACTGAGTGCTTTAACGCTCGCCGCTCGGCCCCACAGCCTTCCAGAGACTCGGGGGAGGACTCCCCTGAAAGCTGGATTCCCACCGATCGTTTGTTTCAAATATTAGCGCAATAGGTCAAAAGTAAGCGCTAAAAAGTCCTCCCAAAGTCACATAGGTTGTCATGTTACAATTTAGTCAATAAAGGCCTACTACTGGAGCGAAACCGAGTGCTTTGATGCTCGCCGTTCGGGCCCACGACCTCCGAGAGGCTTGGAAGAGGCCTCCCCTGAAAGCTGGCTGCCGACCGATCGTTTGTTTCAAATCTTAGCCCAGTAGCTGAAAAGTAGGCGCTAAAATGTCCTGCCAAAATCACATAGGTCGTCATGTTACAATTTAGTCAATAAAGGCCTCCGACTGGACCCAAACTGAGTTCTTTAACGCTCGCCGATCGGCCCCACAGCTGTCCAGAGACTCGGGGGAGGCCTCCCCTGAAAGCTGGATTCCCACCGATCGTTTGTTTCAAATCTTAGCCCACTAGCTCAAAAGTAAGCGCTAAAAAGTCCTGCCAACGTCACATAGGTCGTCATGTTACAATTTAGTCAATAAAAGCCGACTATTTGAGCGAAAATGAGTCCTTTAATGCTCGCCGCTCGGCCCCACAGCCTTCCAGAGACTCGGGGGAGGACTCCCCTGAAAGCTGGATTCCCACCGATCGTTTGTTTCAAATCTTAGCGCACTAGGTCAAAAGTAAGCGCTAAAAAGTCCTCCCAAAGTCACATAGGTTGTCATGTTACAATTTAGTCAATAAAGGCCTACTACTGGAGCGAAACCGAGTGCTTTGACGCTTGCCGTTCGCCCCCACAGCCGTCCAGAGACTCAGGGGAGGCCTCCCCTGAAAGCTGGATTCCCACCGATCGTTTGTTTCAAATCTTAGCCCACTAACTCAAAAGTAGGCGCTAAAAAGTCCTGCCAAAGTCACATAGGTCGTCATGTTACAATTTAGTCAATAAAAGCCTACTACTGGAGCGAAACAGAGTGCTTTGACGCTCGCCGTTCGGCCTCACGAGCTCCGAGAGGCTTGGAAGAGGCCTCCCTGAAAGCTGGCTTCCCACCGATCGTTTGTTTCAAATCTTAGCCCAATAGCTGAAAAGTAGGCGCTAAAAAGTCCTGCCAAAATCACATAGGTCGTCATGTTACAATTTAGTCAATAAAGGCCTCCGACTGGACCGAAACTGAGTGCTTTAACGCTCGCCGCTCAGCCCACAGCCGTCCAGAGACTCGGGGGAGGACTCCCCTGAAAGCTGGATTCCCACCGATCGTTTGTTTCAAATCTTAGCGCACTAGGTCAAAAGTAGGCGCTAAAAAGTCCTCCCAAAGTCACATAGGTTGTCATGTTACAATTTAGTCAATAAAGGCCTACTACTGGAGCGAAACCGAGTGCTTTGACGCTCGCCGTTCAGGCCCACGACCTCCGAGAGGCTTGGAAGAGGCCTCCCCTGAAAGCTAGCTGCCGACCGATCGTTTGTTTCAAATCTTAGCCCAGTAGCTGAAAAGTAGGCGCTAAAATGTCCTGCCAAAATCACATAGGTCGTCATGTTACAATTTAGTCAATAAAGGCCTCCGACTGGACCGAAACTGATTGCTTTAACGCTCGCCGATCAGCCCCACAGCTGTCCAGAGACTCGGGGGAGGCCTCCCCTGAAAGCTGGATTCCCACCGATCGTTTGTTTCAAATCTTAGCGCACTAGGTCAAAAGTAAGCGCTAAAAAGTCCTCCCAAAGTCACATAGGTTGTCATGTTACAATTCAGTCAATAAAGGCCTAATACTGGAGCGAAACAGAGTGCTTTGACGCTCGCCGTTCGCCCCCACAGCCGTCCAGAGACTCGGGGGAGGCCTCCCCTGAAAGCTGGATTCCCACCGATCGTTTGTTTCAAATCTTAGCCCACTAGCTCAAAAGTAAGCGCTAAAAAGTCCTGCCAAAGTCACATAGGTCGTCATGTTACAATTTAGTCAATAAAAGCCTACTACTGGAGCGAAACCGAGTGCTTTGACGCTCGCCGTTCGGCCTCACAAGCTCCGAGAGGCTTGGAAGACGCCTCCCTTTAAAGCTGGATTCCCAAGGCTTGTCCGTGTAAATTCCTAGCCCGCGAGGCAGAAATTAAGCGACCTAAAGTCGTGCCGAAGTCAAATCGGTCGTCATGGTACTTGAGCGAAACTGAGTGCTTTAACGCTCGCCGCTCGGCCCCACAGCCTTCCAGAGACTCGGGGGAGGACTCCCCTGAAAGCTGGGGAGGACTCCCCTGAAAGCTGGATTCCCACCTATCGTTTTTTTCAAGTCTTAGCGCACTAGGTCAAAAGTAAGCGCTAAAAAGTCCTCCCAAAGTCACATAGGTTGTCATGTTACAATTTAGTCAATAAAGGCCTAATACTGGAGCGAAACCGAATGCTTTGACGCTCGCCGTTCGGGCCCACGACCTCCGAGAGGCTTGGAAGAGGCCTCCCCTGAAAGGTGGCTTCCCACCGATCGTTTGTTTCAAATCTTAGCCCAGTAGCTGAAAAGTAGGCGCTAAAAAGTCCTGCCAAAATCACATAGGTCGTCATGTTACAATTTAGTCAATAAAGGCCTCCGACTGGACCGAAACTGAGTGCTTTAACGCTCGCCGATCGGCCCCACAGCTGTCCAGAGACTCGGGGGAGGCCTCCCCTGAAAGCTGGATTCCCACCGATCGTTTGTTTCAAATCTTAGCGCACTAGGTCAAAAGTAAGCGCTAAAAAGTCCTCCCAAAGTCACATAGGTTGTCATGTTACAATTTAGTCAATAAAGGCCTAATACTGGAGCGAAACAGAGTGCTTTGACGCTCGCCGTTCGCCCCCACAGCCGTCCAGAGACTCGGGGGAGGCCTCCCCTGAAAGATGGATTCCCACCGATCGTTTGTTTCAAATCTTAGCCCAGTCGCTGAAAAGTAGGCGTAAAAAAGTCCTGCCAAAATCACATAGGTTGTCATGTTACAATTTAGTCAATAAAGGCCTACTACTGGAGCGAAACCGAGTGCTTTGAAGCTCGCCGTTCGGCCCCACGACCTCTGAGAGGCTTGGAAGAGGCCTCCCCTGAAAGCTGGATTCCCACCGATCGTTTGTTTCAAATCTTAGCCCACTAGCTCAAAAGTAAGCGCTAAAAAGTCCTGCCAAAATCACATAGGTCGTCACGTTACAATTTAGTCAATAAAGGCTTCCGACTGGACCGAAACTGAGTGCTTTAACGCTCGCCGATCGGCCCCACAGCTGTCCAGAGACTCGCAGGAGGCCTCCCCTGAAAGCTGGATTCCCACCGATCGTTTGTTTCAAATCTTAGCCCACTAGCTCAAAAGTAAGCGCTAAAAAGTCCTGCCAAAGTCACATAGGTCGTCATGTTACAATTTAGTCAATAAAAGCCGACTTCTTGAGCGAAAATGAGTTCTTTAACGCTCGCCGCTCGGCCCCACAGCCTTCCAGAGACTCGGGGGAGGACTCCCCTGAAAGCTGGATTCCCACCGATCGTTTGTTTCAAATCTTAGCGCACTAGGTCAAAAGTAAGCGCTAAAAAGTCCTCCCAAAGTCACATAGATTGTCATGTTACAATTTAGTCAATAAAGGCCTACTACTGGAGCGAAACCGAGTGCTTTGACGCTCGCCGTTCGCCCCCACAGCCGTCCAGAGACTCGGGGGAGGCCTCCCCTGAAAGCTGGATTCCCACCGATCGTTTGTTTCAAATCTTAGCCCACTAGCTCAAAAGTAAGCGCTAAAAAGTCCTGCCAAAGTCACATAGGTCGTCATGTTACAATTTAGTCAATAAAAGCCTACTACTGGAGCGAAACCGAGTGCTTTGACGCTCGCCGTTCGGCCTCACGAGCTCCGAGAGGCTTGGAAGAGGCCTCCCTGAAAGCTGGCTTCCCACCGATCGTTTGTTTCAAATCTTAGCCCAATAGCTGAAAAGTAAGCGCTAAAAAGTCCTGCCAAAGTCACATAGGTCGTCATGTTACAATTTAGTCAATAAAAGCCTACTACTGGAGCGAAACCGAGTGCTTTGACGCTCGCCGTTCGGCCTCACAAGCTCCGAGAGGCTTGGAAGAGGCCTCCCTTTAAAGCTGGATTCCCAAGGCTTGTCCGTGTAAATTCCTAGCCCGCGAGGCAGAAATTAAGCGACCTAAAGTCGTGCCGAAGTCAAATCGGTCGTCATGGTACTTGAGCGAAACTGAGTGCTTTAACGCTCGCCGCTCGGCCCCACAGCCTTCCAGAGACTCGGGGGAGGACTCCCCTGAAAGCTGGATTCCCACCGATCGTTTGTTTCAAATCTTAGCGCACTAGGTCAAAAGTAAGCGCTAAAAAGTCCTCCCAAAGTCACATAGGTTGTCATGTTACAATTTAGTCAATAAAGGCCTACTACTGGAGCGAAACCGAGTGCTTTGACGCTCGCCGTTCGGGCCCACGACCTCCGAGAGGCTTGGAAGAGGCCTCCCCTGAAAGCTGGCTTCCCACCGATCGTTTGTTTCAAATCTTAGCCCAGTAGCTGAAAAGTAGGCGCTAAAAATGTCCTGCCAAAATCACATAGGTCGTCATGTTACAATTTAGTCAATAAAGGCCTCCGACTGGACCGAAACTGAGTGCTTTAACGCTCGCCGATCGGCCCCACAGCTGTCCAGAGACTCGGGGGAGGCCTCCCCTGAAAGCTGGATTCCCACCGATCGTTTGTTTCAAATCTTAGCCCACTAGCTCAAAAGTAAGCGCTAAAAAGTCCTGCCAAAGTCACATAGGTCGTCATGTTACAATTTAGTCAATAAAGGCCTAATACTTGAGCGAAACTGAGTGCTTTAACGCTCGCCGCTCGGCCCCACAGCCTTCCAGAGACTCGGGGGAGGACTCCCCTGAAAGCTGGATTCCCACCGATCGTTTGTTTCAAATCTTAGCGCACTAGGTCAAAAGTAAGCGCTAAAAAGTCCTCCCAAAGTCACATAGGTTGTCATGTTACAATTTAGTCAATAAAGGCCTACTACTGGAGCGAAACCGAGTGCTTTGACGCTCGCCGTTCGCCCCCACAGCCGTCCAGAGACTCGGGGGAGGCCTCCCCTGAAAGCTGGATTCCCACCGATCGTTTGTTTCAAATCTTAGCCCACTAGCTCAAAAGTAAGCGCTAAAAAGTCCTGCCAAAGTCACATAGGTCGTCATGTTACAATTTAGTCAATAAAAGCCTACTACTGGAGCGAAACCGAGTGCTTTGACGCTCGCCGTTCGGCCTCACGAGCTCCGAGAGGCTTGGAAGAGGCCTCCCTGAAAGCTGGCTTCCCACCGATCGTTTGTTTCAAATCTTAGCCCACTAGCTCAAAAGTAAGCGCTAAAAAGTCCTGCCAAAGTCACATAGGTCGTCATGTTACAATTTAGTCAATAAAGGCCTACTACTGGAGCGAAACCGAGTGCTTTGACGCTCGCCGTTCGGCCCACGAGCCTCCGAGAGGCTTGGAAGAGGCCTCCCCTGAAAGCTGGCTTCCCACCGATCGTTTGTTTCAAATCTTAGCCCAGTAGCTGAAAAGTAGGCGCTAAAAAGTCCTGCCAAAATCACATAGGTCGTCATGTTACAATTTAGTCAATAAAGGCCTCCGACTGGACCGAAACTGAGTGCTTTAACGCTCGCCGATCGGCCCCACAGCTGTCCAGAGACTCGGGGGAGGCCTCCCCTGAAAGCTGGATTCCCACCGATCGTTTGTTTCAAATCTTAGCGCACTAGGTCAAAAGTAAGCGCTAAAAAGTCCTGCCAAAGTCACATAGGTTGTCATGTTACAATTTAGTCAATAAAGGCCTACTACTGGAGCGAAACCGAGTGCTTTCGACGCTCGCCGTTCGGCCTCACGAGCTCCGAGAGGCTTGGAAGAGGCCTCCCTTTAAAGCTGGATTCCCAAGGCTTGTCTGTGTAAATTCCTAGCCCGCTAGGCAGAAATTAAGCGACCTAAAGTCGTGCCGAAGTCAAATCGGTCGTCATGGTACTTGAGCGAAACTGAGTGCTTTAACGCTCGCCGTTAACCCCCACAGCCGTGCCAGAGACTCGGGGGAGGCCTCCCCTGAAAGCCGGATTCCCACCAATCGTTTGTTTCAAATCTTAGCCCACTAGCTCAAAAGTAAGCGCTAAAAAGTCCTGCCAAAGTCACATAGGTCGTCATGTTACAATTTAGTCAATAAAAGCCTACTACTTGAGCGAAACTGAGTGCTTTAACGCTCGCCGCTCGGCCCCACAGCCTTCCAGAGACTCGGGGGAGGACTCCCCTGAAAGCTGGATTCCCACCGATCGTTTGTTTCAAATCTTAGCGCACTAGGTCAAAAGTAAGCGCTAAAAAGTCCTCCCAAAGTCACATAGGTTGTCATGTTACAATTTAGTCAATAAAGGCCTAACTACTGGAGCGAAACCGAGTGCTTTGACGCTCGCCGTTCGCCCCCACAGCCGTCCAGAGACTCGGGGGAGGCCTCCCCTGAAAGCTGGATTCCCACCGATCGTTTGTTTCAAATCTTAGCCCACTAGCTCAAAAGTAAGCGCTAAAAAGTCCTGCCAAAGTCACATAGGTCGTCATGTTACAATTTAGTCAATAAAAGCCTACTACTGGAGCGAAACCGAGTGCTTTGACGCTCGCCGTTCGGCCTCACAAGCTCCGAGAGGCTTGGAAGAGGCCTCCCTTTAAAGCTGGATTCCCAAGGCTTGTCTGTGTAAATTCCTAGCCCGCTAGGCAGAAATTAAGCGACCTAAAGTCGTGCCGAAGTCAAATCGGTCGTCATGGTACTTGAGCGAAACTGAGTGCTTTAACGCTCGCCGCTCGGCCCCACAGCCTTCCAGAGACTCGGGGGAGGACTCCCCTGAAAGCTGGATTCCCACCTATCGTTTTTTTCAAATCTTAGCGCACTAGGTCAAAAGTAAGCGCTAAAAAGTCCTCCCAAAGTCACATAGGTTGTCATGTTACAATTCAGTCAATAAAGGCCTAATACTTGAGCGAAACTGAGTGCTTTAACGCTCGCCGTTCGCCCCCACAGCCGTCCAGAGATTCGGGGGAGGCCTCCCCTGAAAGCCGGATTCCCACCAATCGTTTGTTTCAAATCTTAGCCCACTAGCTCAAAAGTAAGCGCTAAAAAGTCCTGCCAAAGTCACATAGGTCGTCATGTTACAATTTAGTCAATAAAAGCCTACTACTTGAGCGAAACTGAGTGCTTTAACGCTCGCCGCTCGGCCCCACAGCCTTCCAGAGACTCGGGGGAGGACTCCCCTGAAAGCTGGATTCCCACCGATCGTTTGTTTCAAATCTTAGCGCACTAGGTCAAAAGTAAGCGCTAAAAAGTCCTCCCAAAGTCACATAGGTTGTCATGCTACAATTTAGTCAATAAAGGCCTACTACTGGAGCGAAACCGAGTGCTTTGACGCTCGGCGTTCGCCCCCACAGCCGTCCAGAGACTCGGGGGAGGCCTCCCCTGAAAGCTGGATTCCCACCGATCGTTTGTTTCAAATCTTAGCCCACTAGCTCAAAAGTAAGCGCTACAAAGTCCTGCCAAAGTCACATAGGTCGTTATGTTACAATTTAGTCAATAAAAGCCTACTACTGGAGCGAAACAGAGTGCTTTGACGCTCGCCGTTCGGCCTCACAAGCTCCGAGAGGCTTGGAAGAGGCCTCCCTTTAAAGCTGGATTCCCAAGGCTTGTCTGTGTAAATTCCTAGCCCGCTAGGCAGAAATTAAGCGACCTAAAGTCGTGCCGAAGTCAAATCGGTCGTCATGGTACTTGAGCGAAACTGAGTGCTTTAACGCTCGCCGATCGGCCCCACAGCTGTCCAGAGACTCGGGGGAGGCCTCCCACCGATCGTTTGTTTCAAATCTTAGCGCACTAAGTCAAAAGTAAGCGCTAAAAAGTCCTCCCAAAGTCACATAGGTTGTCATGTTACAATTTAGTCAATAAAGGCCTACTACTGGAGCGAAACCGAGTGCTTTGATGCTCGCCGTTCGGGCCCACGACCTCCGAGAGGCTTGGAAGAGGCCTCCCCTGAAAGCTGGCTGCCGACCGATCGTTTGTTTCAAATCTTAGCCCAGTAGCTGAAAAGTAGGCGCTAAAATGTCCTGCCAAAATCACATAGGTCGTCATGTTACAATTTAGTCAATAAAGGCCTCCGACTGGACCCAAACTGAGTTCTTTAACGCTCGCCGATCGGCCCCACAGCTGTCCAGAGACTCAGGGGAGGCCTCCCCTGAAAGCTGGATTCCCACCGATCGTTTGTTTCAAATCTTAGCCCACTAGCTCAAAAGTAAGCGCTAAAAAGTCCTGCCAACGTCACATAGGTCGTCATGTTACAATTTAGTCAATAAAAGCCGACTATTTGAGCGAAAATGAGTCCTTTAACGCTCGCCGATCGGCCCCACAGCTGTCCAGAGACTCGGGGGAGGCCTCCCCTGAAAGCTGGCTGCCCACCGATCGTTTGTTTCAAATCTTAGCCCAGTAGCTCAAAAGTAGGCGCTAAAATGTCCTGCCAAAATCACATAGGTCGTCATGTTACAATTTAGTCAATAAAAGCCTCCGACTGGACCGAAACTGAGTGCTTTAACGCTCGCCGATCGGCCCCACAGCTGTGCAGAGACTCGGGGGAGGCCTCCCCTGAAAGCTGGATTACCACCGATCGTTTGTTTCAAATCTTAGCGCACTAGGTCAAAAGTAAGCACTAAAAAGTCCTCCCAAAGTCACATAGGTTGTCATGTTACAATTTAGTCAATAAAGGCCTAATACTGGAGCGAAACCAAGTGCTTTGACGCTCGCCGTTCGGGCCCACGACCTCCGAGAGGCTTGGAAGAGGCCTCCCCTGAAAGGTGGCTTCCCACCGATCGTTTGTTTCAAATCTTAGCCCACTAGCTCAAAAGTAGGCGCTAAAAAGTCCTGCCAAAATCACATAGGTTGTCATGAAACAATTTACTCAATAAAGGCCTACTAGTGGAGCGAAACAGAGTGCTTTGACGCTCGCCGTTCGGGCCCACGACCTCCGAGAGTCTTGGAAGAGGCCTCCCCTGAAAGCTGGATTCCCAAGCCTTGTCTGTGTGAATTCCTAGCCCGCTAGGCAGAAATTAAGCGACTAAAGTCGTGCCGAAGTCAAATCGGTCGTCATGGTACTCGAGCGAAACTGAGTGCTTTAACGCTCGCCGCTCGGCCCCACAGCCATCCAGAGACTCGGGGGAGGCCTCCCCTGAAAGCTGGATTCCCACCGATCGTTTGTTTCAAATCTTAGCCCAGTCGCTGAAAAGTAGGCGCAAAAAAGTCCTGCCAAAATCACATAGGTTGTCATGTTACAATTTAGTCAATAAAGGCCTAATACTGGAGCGAAACCGAGTGCTTTGACGCTCGCCGTTCGGCCCCACGACCTCCGAGAGGCTTGGAAGAGACCTCGCCTGAAAGGTGGCTTCCCACCGATTGTTTGTTTCAAATCTTAGCCCAGTAGCTGAAAAGTAGGCGCTAAAAAGTCCTGCCAAAATCACATAGGTCGTCATGTTACAATTTAGTCAATTAAGGCCTCCGACTGGACCGAAACTGAGTGCTTTAACGCTCGCCGATCGGCCCCACAGCTGTCCAGAGACTCGGGGGAGGCCTCCCCTGAAAGCTGGATTACCACCGATCGTTTGTTTCAAATCTTAGCGCACTAGGTCAAAAGTAAGCGCTAAAAAGTCCTCCCAAAGTCACATAGGTCGTCATGTTACAATTTAGTCAATAAAGGCCTACTACTGGAGCGAAACAGAGTGCTTTGACGCTCGCCGTTCGGGCCCACGACCTCCGAGAGGCTTGGAAGAGGCCTCCCCTGAAAGGTGGCTTCCCACCGATCGTTTGTTTCAAATCTTAGCCCAGTCGCTGAAAAGTAGGCGCAAAAAAGTCCTGCCAAAATCACATAGTTTGTCATGTTACAATTTAGTCAATAAAGGCCTAATACTGGAGCGAAACCGAGTGCTTTGACGCTCGCCGTTCGGGCCCACGACCTCCGAGAGTCTTGGAAGAGACCTCCCCTGAAAGGTGGCTTCCCACCGATCGTTTGTTTCAAATCTTAGCCCAGTAGCTGAAAAGTAGGCGCTAAAAAGTCCTGCCAAAATCACATAGGTCGTCATGTTACAATTTAGTCAATAAAGGCCTCCGACTGGACCGAAACTGAGTGCTTTAACGCTCGCCGATCGGCCCCACAGCTGTCCAGAGACTCGGGGGAGGCCTCCCCTGAAAGCTGGATTACCACTGATCGTTTGTTTCAAATCTTAGCGCACTAGGTCAAAAGTAAGCGCTAAAAAGCCCTCCCAAAGTCACATAGGTTGTCATGTTACAATTTAGTCAATAAAGGCCTACTACTGGAGCGAAACCGAGTGCTTTGACGCTCGCCGTTCGGCCTCACAAGCTCCGAGAGGCTTGGAAGAGGCCTCCCTTTAAAGCTGGATTCCCAAGGCTTGTTTGTGTAAATTTCTAGCCCGCTAGGCAGAAATTAAGCGACCTAAAGTCGTGCCGAAGTCAACTCGGTCGTCATGGTACTTGAGCGAAACTGAGTGCTTTAACGCTCGCCGCTCGGCCCCACAGCCTTCCAGAGACTCGGGGGAGGACTCCCCTGAAAGCTGGATTCCCACCGATCGTTTGTTTCAAATATTAGCGCAATTGGTCAAAAGTAAGCGCTAAAAAGTCCTCCCAAAGTCACATAGGTTGTCATGTTACAATTTAGTCAATAAAGGCCTACTACTGGAGCGAAACCGAGTGCTTTGATGCTCGCCGTTCGGGCCCACGACCTCCGAGAGGCTTGGAAGAGGCCTCCCCTGAAAGCTGGCTGCCGACCGATCGTTTGTTTCAAATCTTAGCCCAGTAGCTGAAAAGTAGGCGCTAAAATGTCCTGCCAAAATCACATAGGTCGTCATGTTACAATTTAGTCAATAAAGGCCTCCGACTGGACCCAAACTGAGTTCTTTAACGCTCGCCGATCGGCCCCACAGCTGTCCAGAGACTCGGGGGAGGCCTCCCCTGAAAGCTGGATTCCCACCGATCGTTTGTTTCAAATCTTAGCCCACTAGCTCAAAAGTAAGCGCTAAAAAGTCCTGCCAACGTCACATAGGTCGTCATGTTACAATTTAGTCAATAAAAGCCGACTATTTGAGCGAAAATGAGTCCTTTAATGCTCGCCGCTCGGCCCCACAGCCTTCCAGAGACTCGGGGGAGGACTCCCCTGAAAGCTGGATTCCCACCGATCGTTTGTTTCAAATCTTAGCGCACTAGGTCAAAAGTAAGCGCTAAAAAGTCCTCCCAAAGTCACATAGGTTGTCATGTTACAATTTAGTCAATAAAGGCCTACTACTGGAGCGAAACCGAGTGCTTTGACGCTTGCCGTTCGCCCCCACAGCCATCCAGAGACTCAGGGGAGGCCTCCCCTGAAAGCTGGATTCCCACCGATCGTTTGTTTCAAATCTTAGCCCACTAACTCAAAAGTAGGCGCTAAAAAGTCCTGCCAAAGTCACATAGGTCGTCATGTTACAATTTAGTCAATAAAAGCCTACTACTGGAGCGAAACCGAGTGCTTTGACGCTCGCCGTTCGGCCTCACGAGCTCCGAGAGGCTTGGAAGAGGCCTCCCAGAAAGCTGGCTTCCCACCGATCGTTTGTTTCAAATCTTAGCCCAATAGCTGAAAAGTAGGCGCTAAAAAGTCCTGCCAAAATCACATAGGTCGTCATGTTACAATTTAGTCAATAAAGGCCTCCGACTGGACCGAAACTGAGTGCTTTAACGCTCGCCGATCGGCCCCACAGCTGTGCAGAGACTCGGGGGAGGCCTCCCCTGAAAGCTGGATTACCACCGATCGTTTGTTTCAAATCTTAGCGCACTAGGTCAAAAGTAAGCACTAAAAAGTCCTCCCAAAGTCACATAGGTTGTCATGTTACAATTTAGTCAATAAAGGCCTAATACTGGAGCGAAACCAAGTGCTTTGACGCTCGCCGTTCGGGCCCACGACCTCCGAGAGGCTTGGAAGAGGCCTCCCCTGAAAGGTGGCTTCCCACCGATCGTTTGTTTCAAATCTTAGCCCACTAGCTCAAAAGTAGGCGCTAAAAAGTCCTGCCAAAATCACATAGGTTGTCATGAAACAATTTACTCAATAAAGGCCTACTAGTGGAGCGAAACAGAGTGCTTTGACGCTCGCCGTTCGGGCCCACGACCTCCGAGAGTCTTGGAAGAGGCCTCCCCTGAAAGCTGGATTCCCAAGCCTTGTCTGTGTGAATTCCTAGCCCGCTAGGCAGAAATTAAGCGACTAAAGTCGTGCCGAAGTCAAATCGGTCGTCATGGTACTCGAGCGAAACTGAGTGCTTTAACGCTCGCCGCTCGGCCCCACAGCCATCCAGAGACTCGGGGGAGGCCTCCCCTGAAAGCTGGATTCCCACCGATCGTTTGTTTCAAATCTTAGCCCAGTCGCTGAAAAGTAGGCGCAAAAAAGTCCTGCCAAAATCACATAGGTTGTCATGTTACAATTTAGTCAATAAAGGCCTAATACTGGAGCGAAACCGAGTGCTTTGACGCTCGCCGTTCGGCCCCACGACCTCCGAGAGGCTTGGAAGAGACCTCGCCTGAAAGGTGGCTTCCCACCGATTGTTTGTTTCAAATCTTAGCCCAGTAGCTGAAAAGTAGGCGCTAAAAAGTCCTGCCAAAATCACATAGGTCGTCATGTTACAATTTAGTCAATTAAGGCCTCCGACTGGACCGAAACTGAGTGCTTTAACGCTCGCCGATCGGCCCCACAGCTGTCCAGAGACTCGGGGGAGGCCTCCCCTGAAAGCTGGATTACCACCGATCGTTTGTTTCAAATCTTAGCGCACTAGGTCAAAAGTAAGCGCTAAAAAGTCCTCCCAAAGTCACATAGGTCGTCATGTTACAATTTAGTCAATAAAGGCCTACTACTGGAGCGAAACAGAGTGCTTTGACGCTCGCCGTTCGGGCCCACGACCTCCGAGAGGCTTGGAAGAGGCCTCCCCTGAAAGGTGGCTTCCCACCGATCGTTTGTTTCAAATCTTAGCCCAGTCGCTGAAAAGTAGGCGCAAAAAAGTCCTGCCAAAATCACATAGTTTGTCATGTTACAATTTAGTCAATAAAGGCCTAATACTGGAGCGAAACCGAGTGCTTTGACGCTCGCCGTTCGGGCCCACGACCTCCGAGAGTCTTGGAAGAGACCTCCCCTGAAAGGTGGCTTCCCACCGATCGTTTGTTTCAAATCTTAGCCCAGTAGCTGAAAAGTAGGCGCTAAAAAGTCCTGCCAAAATCACATAGGTCGTCATGTTACAATTTAGTCAATAAAGGCCTCCGACTGGACCGAAACTGAGTGCTTTAACGCTCGCCGATCGGCCCCACAGCTGTCCAGAGACTCGGGGGAGGCCTCCCCTGAAAGCTGGATTACCACTGATCGTTTGTTTCAAATCTTAGCGCACTAGGTCAAAAGTAAGCGCTAAAAAGCCCTCCCAAAGTCACATAGGTTGTCATGTTACAATTTAGTCAATAAAGGCCTACTACTGGAGCGAAACCGAGTGCTTTGACGCTCGCCGTTCGGCCTCACAAGCTCCGAGAGGCTTGGAAGAGGCCTCCCTTTAAAGCTGGATTCCCAAGGCTTGTCTGTGTAAATTTCTAGCCCGCTAGGCAGAAATTAAGCGACCTAAAGTCGTGCCGAAGTCAACTCGGTCGTCATGGTACTTGAGCGAAACTGAGTGCTTTAACGCTCGCCGCTCGGCCCCACAGCCTTCCAGAGACTCGGGGGAGGACTCCCCTGAAAGCTGGATTCCCACCGATCGTTTGTTTCAAATATTAGCGCAATAGGTCAAAAGTAAGCGCTAAAAAGTCCTCCCAAAGTCACATAGGTTGTCATGTTACAATTTAGTCAATAAAGGCCTACTACTGGAGCGAAACCGAGTGCTTTGATGCTCGCCGTTCGGGCCCACGACCTCCGAGAGGCTTGGAAGAGGCCTCCCCTGAAAGCTGGCTGCCGACCGATCGTTTGTTTCAAATCTTAGCCCAGTAGCTGAAAGGTAGGCGCTAAAATGTCCTGCCAAAATCACATAGGTCGTCATGTTACAATTTAGTCAATAAAGGCCTCCGACTGGACCCAAACTGAGTTCTTTAACGCTCGCCGATCGGCCCCACAGCTGTCCAGAGACTCGGGGGAGGCCTCCCCTGAAAGCTGGATTCCCACCGATCGTTTGTTTCAAATCTTAGCCCACTAGCTCAAAAGTAAGCGCTAAAAAGTCCTGCCAACGTCACATAGGTCGTCATGTTACAATTTAGTCAATAAAAGCCGACTATTTGAGCGAAAATGAGTCCTTTAATGCTCGCCGCTCGGCCCCACAGCCTTCCAGAGACTCGGGGGAGGACTCCCCTGAAAGCTGGATTCCCACCGATCGTTTGTTTCAAATCTTAGCGCACTAGGTCAAAAGTAAGCGCTAAAAAGTCCTCCCAAAGTCACATAGGTTGTCATGTTACAATTTAGTCAATAAAGGCCTACTACTGGAGCGAAACCGAGTGCTTTGACGCTTGCCGTTCGCCCCCACAGCCGTCCAGAGACTCAGGGGAGGCCTCCCCTGAAAGCTGGATTCCCACCGATCGTTTGTTTCAAATCTTAGCCCACTAACTCAAAAGTAGGCGCTAAAAAGTCCTGCCAAAGTCACATAGGTCGTCATGTTACAATTTAGTCAATAAAAGCCTACTACTGGAGCGAAACCGAGTGCTTTGACGCTCGCCGTTCGGCCTCACGAGCTCCGAGAGGCTTGGAAGAGGCCTCCCTGAAAGCTGGCTTCCCACCGATCGTTTGTTTCAAATCTTAGCCCAATAGCTGAAAAGTAGGCGCTAAAAAGTCCTGCCAAAATCACATAGGTCGTCATGTTACAATTTAGTCAATAAAGGCCTCCGACTGGACCGAAACTGAGTGCTTTAACGCTCGCCGCTCAGCCCACAGCCGTCCAGAGACTCGGGGGAGGACTCCCCTGAAAGCTGGATTCCCACCGATCGTTTGTTTCAAATCTTAGCGCACTAGGTCAAAAGTAGGCGCTAAAAAGTCCTCCCAAAGTCACATAGGTTGTCATGTTACAATTTAGTCAATAAAGGCCTACTACTGGAGCGAAACCGAGTGCTTTGAACGCTCGCCGTTCAGGCCCACGACCTCCGAGAGGCTTGGAAGAGGCCTCCCCTGAAAGCTAGCTGCCGACCGATCGTTTGTTTCAAATCTTAGCCCAGTAGCTGAAAAGTAGGCGCTAAAAATGTCCTGCCAAAATCACATAGGTCGTCATGTTACAATTTAGTCAATAAAGGCCTCCGACTGGAACGAAACTGATTGCTTTAACGCTCGCCGATCAGCCCCACAGCTGTCCAGAGACTCGGGGGAGGCCTCCCCTGAAAGCTGGATTCCCACCGATCGTTTGTTTCAAATCTTAGCGCACTAGGTCAAAAGTAAGCGCTAAAAAGTCCTCCCAAAGTCACATAGGTTGTCATGTTACAATTCAGTCAATAAAGGCCTAATACTGGAGCGAAACAGAGTGCTTTGACGCTCGCCGTTCGCCCCCACAGCCGTCCAGAGACTCGGGGGAGGCCTCCCCTGAAAGCTGGATTCCCACCGATCGTTTGTTTCAAATCTTAGCCCACTAGCTCAAAAGTAAGCGCTAAAAAGTCCTGCCAAAGTCACATAGGTCGTCATGTTACAATTTAGTCAATAAAAGCCTACTACTGGAGCGAAACCGAGTGCTTTGACGCTCGCCGTTCGGCCTCACAAGCTCCGAGAGGGCTTGGAAGAGGCCTCCCTTTAAAGCTGGATTCCCAAGGCTTGTCCGTGTAAATTCCTAGCCCGCGAGGCAGAAATTAAGCGACCTAAAGTCGTGCCGAAGTCAAATCGGTCGTCATGGTACTTGAGCGAAACTGAGTGCTTTAACGCTCGCCGCTCGGCCCCACAGCCTTCCAGAGACTCGGGGGAGGACTCCCCTGAAAGCTGGATTCCCACCTATCG